>NW_015113815.1:164847-196475 GCF_001443285.1 Poecilia latipinna
AAAAAAAAAACACACAAAAGGGGAAATATATATAAAAAAAAAAAAAAATATATATATATATATATATATATATATATATATATATATATATATATAAGTCCTGCAACTCTTTGACGCATCTCTGTTACACATACTCAGATTGTACTCATACATGCTTGATGTACTCATCAGGGGGTAATTCATACATATATATATATAATTCACAAACTTCTAAAACATTTCAACATTAAAAAGTCAACAGCCTTATGTAACCTACAAAGATATGACAATGATCTTTTATTTTGTGTTTTGATATTTAATTAATTGCATAAAAAGAAGTTAATCAATAAAACCTCTCAGTGATTTATTAATTTCCTACAGAGTTTGAGTCTGCTTTCTGACATGCGCCTATGCAATAACAGAGATGAACATAGCAGTGCATGAAAGAAAAACAGATGGGTGGCTTAAAACCTTTGTTTTTACAAATACAAATGTGAAGTGTGGCATGCTTTTGTATTCAATCTCTCTGAGTCGATACCGTTTAGAAGCAGCTTTTGTACCAATTACAGCAGCAAGTCTTTCACCAGCAAAACACCAGCTTTGCACAAACATATTTTGTTTTTAGCAAAAAAAAGTGCAAGACCAGTTAGGCTGGATTCGTTTCCAAATTTTGCCACTGATTCTCAGTTGGCTCCTGGTCATGACTTTGACTAGGTAATTTTAAAAACATAAATACTCTTTGATCTAAAGCAGGGGTCTTCAAATCCAGGCCTTGAGGGTCAATGTCCTGCAACTTTTTGACCCATCTCTGTTACAACATACTCAGATTGTACTCATACATGCTTGATGTACTCATCAGGAGGTAATTCAGTCATTAGATTAAGACATGTTGGACCAGGAACACATCTACAAGTTGCAGGATATCGGCCCTCAAAGCTTATATTTGATGACCCCAGATCTGAGCAAGTCCTCAACTTTTATGTTTTTAGTTTGCTGGACTAACACTAGATTAAACTTAGAAAATCTGAAGGGTATTTTTTCTTAATAACTGAATTAGTTGGGTTGTTCAAGATCAAAAATTAATGGTAGAATATATGATTTACCAACTTTCATTTGCCATCAAGCTACATTTACCAACAATGCCAATATAAACTAAATCACCAACAGAAAATGGTTGTAATAGCTTCTATATTCGCCCTAATAATGTTTTTTTAATAACATCCCCTTAGCATATTATATTAAAGTGCAGATGATCAGCGGCTTTGCACAGCCTCATGGAACCATAGTGGTGAAGTTACAACTCATTCCCACCAGCAGGAACCCTAAACACCCAGCTGTGAGAAATCTAATACACTACTGTGAACAAACAGCAGTGGTCTGTAGTCATTTAGGTATTTTCTTCAAATATTTCATTCAGTTGGAAATACTAGCAAACAAGGTGTAGTAACCAAGGAACCATCAGCATGTGGCGGGAGCAGAGATCAAACTGCTAGGAATGCAACTGGTAAATAAGTTCCTTCATTCATTAGCAATGCATTCATTAATCTTAGAAATCCAATAACACAAAAACATGATATTTTTCATGGCTTCTCTTTTTCTTAAATAGAAATGTGTTTTTAGCATTCAAATGGAGTAATGAAACTATCAAAAATCAATAATGCTTTAGAACAGAACTGAGAGGAATGGAGTCTATATGAAGTACACGATATAAGAAAAAAACAATCCATTTCTCTAAAAGGTCAGCGAGCTACAGAACTGCTCAAAAAACACAATCACCCTTCTCGTTCTTCTCTGACACCGCAGTCACTCATATTTTCCCAATAATTCAGGGAATTACAAGCCAGAAGCCATGAAAGAAGCATTTCAGACCTTTTCTCACTCTAAGTAATCACTTTATTAGTGACACAAAGATGAGTTTGTGCTATTACATGGATCCAGAGGGTGTAATGAAATTTGACTCTACAGCAAAGTAGCAATAAAATAAAAAGGAGAAGTTGACTAAGAATCAATATGATATATACTTCATCTGTTTTGTCTGTTTCTCAATGAATGTACAAAGGTTACACGAAAGCTTCAGATCGATGAGTAAAAAGTAATTTAATCAATGATCTTCCGTGTCTTTTAAGTTATTTGGAACATGAAAAAATCTTTAGGAAGTTCTGTGTGCCAAATGTTATTTTTATGAGACTAACATCTTCAATTATTATTTTTTTTAAAAAGTGCAGCTCATGTGTGAACCCATACAGTGAAGCACAACCTATCCAATCCACTTTACTCATCAAGTGCTTTACAGTGCTTTAGAACTTCAATGTTTTTCATTGGGATTTTATATTGTTGACCAACATTAAGTAGAGCATTATTGCAAAGTGAAAGGAAAATGATACAAGGTTTTCAACTTTTTTTTCCATACAAAAGGCACTGTAGAATCCCCCATAGTCCGAGCAGTTTAAAAGGGTTTGTGTGGCAGCCTTTTGAGAACTCAGTTGGAAAAATAAATGGTAATGGAGTGACAGAGAAGTTACAAAGTATTGTTAGAATATGACAAATACTTAGCCATTAGTTAGTAATGATGCTTAAGTTGGTGTCGTATGCTTTGCATATGTGCCAACTCTTCTGAGTTGGCACCAATTCCCAGTTTTTATTGAGATGTGAACTTGCACTTCTGTATTTCAAAATCTAAAATGATTGGAATGATCCCACCTAAACTGGATGATCCCAAACTGAACTGAACTTCAGACATATTTTTATATAAATAAATCATGTTTTGTATATATGAAAGCAGAAAGGGGAGCATGTTCAGTACTTTTCTGGTCTTAGGAATACCTAAGAATTAGAACGTCAACATATGGATTAGCAAAATCTTGCCTGAGTCATTGCAAAATAGTTACATATTCCTTAAAACAGAGTTTGTGATTTGTAAAATCCATTACTGTGTTTATAGGTATACATGTATATGGACAAAAATAAAACCTAGGATTCTTAGATTTCTATCACATATTGCTGAAATCTTGTTTCATTGTAATGAAACCAATATTGTTTATCGTCTCGTCTTGTGAGCTAGGTGTACTATTATTATCTTCCCACTCTACAGCTAATGGCAGTATCACCAGAACAAAAGTTCTAAATGGGAATAAAAAATAAAGCTCCTATCTGTATGCATTAACTCTCTGGGTATTTTTCATTGGTTGAAATATGGATTACCTAAAAACAGCATGAATAAAGATTATAGTGCACCATGTACGGTATGAGTTTACATGGCGTAACTTGCATGCTTGATTTCCCAGAACACTTAGTTCTATGCATGCTAACACCAGCATATGTAAGGGCTAATGCAGTTAGAGCCCAGGTCTTTGCTTCTATGTCTGCTCACATAATGATATTAGGGCTGATTCTACAGTTTGATCCAGCTATCAATGTCAATCATGTTAGCACTACTCAAAGCGGCAAGCCTTTAAGGGGTATTGGCACTAGGGGAAGGGAGGGGAGGAAATAAAGGCTGGCAGCTTTCTAATGCAATATAACTGGCAGATCTGAGAGCTTTTTATTATATTAATATATTTCTGGATAATTCCATCTCATCTCCTAACATGACTTAGCCTAAAACCCCAATCAAAGTCTCATTCATTCCATCACCTCAGTCGAGAATGGTGACCTGAAGTTGCTCAGACTGACGTGGTTAGCAAAAACATATAGCAGCCTGAAAAGGATTTTCATGTTTGTTTTTCTCTCCATTCTAAGTTCAAACCATAATTACCAAGGAAAGAACATTCTGCAAGAGTTACACATGGGCATAGCAAGCGTTGCACCTTGAGACTTGGTTTATTATTGAATGGATCAGATAGCATTGTGAAGATTATTTCATTGTCTTCCTACAATAGACTTAACCCAGTGTAACCAAATGCCAGAATTAAAACAAGAAAGGATTCTTTGCAAGTATTCACAACAGTGGGTTTATTTTCACTTGCCAAAAATTTCCTAAATCTTACAAGAACATGAAACATGGAATTGCAGCTATATGCTTTGCAAAGTAACTTTGAATTTGAAGGACAAATTGACCTCTGTCTCTTTAAGAAGCACCTGTTCTGAGACTTTGCCTTCAGCATGTCATCGCAATGCTTTTGCACTATCCCATTTACAATTGTTTTTAAGAGCCTTGGACTGAGCAGTAGTTTTTATGATAAGCTTAGCAGACTTGCAGTTCCACCAGGTGTTTGCCAATTGCTGCTGCTAGTCTGGTGGAGCTGAGTGGGGAAGGTGCAGGCGAGGGGTGCTCTGTGAGGCGGAAGCTCAATTTGGTTGACTGCAACTCCATGGAGGAGCTTTGTGGAAACGGGCCATTTTCTATATGGGTGTTTAAGTAGACCCAATTTGATGCCAAGGAATTCTGAAACATGCCTGAAAGTCAAATCAACACTCCAGGTAAGATTATGACGAGGGAATAACATTACAACCTGATATAAAGCTCAAAAGAGTTGATTTTGCATAATGCTCCCTTCTTTCTGTTGTCATTATTGGTACTCAGCATTTCCAAACGTTGTTGATTTGTGAGAGTAAGTACAAAGTAATGCCAATCAACACATTCTGCAGATGCTTGACATTAAAAGCTTTTTACTGTCTAATTACTAAAAGGCCTTAATTAGGGAACTGTTGTAGAAGTCCAACCTGGATTTGCCACGGTGCTGACAGTTCTACCCTTCAGCATGATAAGGAAAATGGTAGATTCTATAAATGTAAAAGAAAATGTCAGTTATGTAACAGAAAATGTTTTTTTCCCCAACATGAAGTAAAATTACATGGTTTGACTTTATTATGATCACAGTATAAGGGAAGGAATATGTTATTTTAATTAAAATGCCAGTTCATAACATGGAAAAGTCTGAAAAAATGCCCTCTGTGAACTGCTGTGGTGAAGATGGTCTACGGCAGAAAATATCTACCTAACAGCAAAAAGTAATTCAATATTTCCCACAGTTTTTATCGGCTTTAAAGTCGTTTCCAAAGTTTTCCATATCATCCTGTAATGTTATTATTATGTCTCATTTTGTAGCACTGTTACCTTCAGTTCTTATAAAAATGCTACATATAGATACAGAAGATTCAATGAGTTTTCAAACGTGCATTAAAGGATCAAAGCAACTCTCCAGGTATGTTTTTAAGGAGGGAAGGACATTCTAATATGAAGTAAAGCTCAAAAACGTCAATTTTACACAGTACTGCCCCTGTAGACTGAAATTATTTAATCTTACAAACACAATATATTTTTTCAGAGGGGACCTATCAGACTTACCCCAGGTAGAAATGTTCTTTGGCCGGGGGCAGAGACTGCAAGTTCTGTTTTGCATCCTTTTGTGCCTTTTGGAGCCTTGCCTATTTTCAGGGCTGACCATCTCTCTCGGAGATCCCCCTGCTGTGCTTCGTCTTATTCAGTCAGACCGCAGTTACTTCACTGCCATTTTGTTTACAATGAATTGATTACACCTGGGTGCTGCTTTTGATGTTCAAAACCCTGGAGCCGTGTGCTCAGTAAGTGAAAGTTAGTAACCCTGATCATTATTTTATTGGTGTTTTGGTCTACACAATATGAGCGTAGCAGGCAGTTTTGGCAGACGGCTCTCTTGTGGGTCAGCACTACACAGACACAGAATGGCCAATATATCAACAGAGTCAAAGCCTGAATTGCAAACAAAAAAAGAAACAGAGGGGCAGAGTGTCGCACCAAAGTTTGTGATGGTTTTTATGATAATTCAGCTATTCATTTCTTGACCAGAGAGGAGTCCCAAATGAGTGGTTGATCAGAATGTGTAATCCTAGGAGGAGACAGCCAACCCATCATTTATGTCTTTTTCTTTCTTTCAGATTTGGCTTTCACATTTGATGCCTTGATGTCAACCTTTGCAGGTAAACAGTTCGATTCTTTTAAAGAAAATTGACTCAATCAACACTTCCAGTCTAGAAAGCAGAAAGGTCTCAGTTTGTCAATATCACTCCTCTCTCAATATTGGTTGCAATCTAAGCCAATAAGTGCCTCCGACTACTGCTGGGATATTTGACTTGGAACCGACTCCTGATTACTCATTTACCAACTCCATTCAAAACCAGATTTTAATAAGTATTGGATTTGTTTGATACTGTTAAAATGATTAAAACACTAGTACAGATCCCAAAGTCAATAGTTTCCTGTCAATTTGTTGCATGCATTTATTTTCTGTAGTTTAAATTGCCGTATTGGTAACTTTACTGGTTTCACTACAACATTAATCAGGCAGTGCTGCTCATGCAAACAGCTGCCTCCAGACTGTTGGCCAACACAGCAAAAGTGAATCATATTATGTGTTCTTAAATCACTGCACTGTCCTACTGTTTTAACAGCACTATATAGTCTTGGGTCGAAATACATTGATTAAATTTTCTCACATTTGTTAGAAGCATGTGAAGAATGATCCATGTATCTAAAGACCTGAGGAGTTCCTCAGGTCATTAGATACCTGCTTGCATCAGATACATCCAGGAATAAACTCCTATTTTACAGATGTGCAGAAACTATCGGCTCCTTTATTTCTAAGACTGTTTACTCCAGCTTTTGACTGTTTTTCATGAAAAGAACACTGGATTGCCTTTTGTACAAATGATGCTATTTGAAAAGCGTGTCCTTACTTTACCTATAGTAAATTAGCGCGGCATAGTCTTAAGAAAATGCAATCACTAAGCGCTCTAAATTCCTTCAATTTACAGAGTATAGACAGCCACCACTTTCAGCGCACCTTTTGCTGGATGTTTGTCACAATACATGGAGCCACTGAGTTGAACCACATTTACAGACAAGGTCTAGATGACATTTGTGGGTTGATCATTTTTAGCTGTCTTCCACTTACACTAAGGCCGAAGTAATGGACATAAATAGTCCAAAGCCTACGCCACAGGCCCCAACTAGATTGAAAGTTTTTACCTGCAAAATGCCTCAGAGGGATGCGTCTGTGAGCCAGCCTTCAATAGCTGATAAAACTAAGTTGTTTAAAGTAAGTGGTGTGCTGGTGCACAGTGGACTGCAGCTTGTCGTGCGGTACATTAGGAGTTGACAGATGGGAGTGAGAGTATGGGGAACCAATGATTTATTGCTGTGTGTACGACATTTAAAGTGGTGGGAGTGCTAAATCTGGAGGGGCAATGATGTAAGAGGAAATTAGTGAAAGAATGAACAAACAGCAGGAATAACACATGAAGAAACCAAACATGTATTCTTGATATTAATTTTGCTCAGTTCATTTGCGTTAAAATATAATTCATTATTGAACTAAAAAGAAGCAGTCTCAGATATTGCACGGAACAAGTGTAAGAGTGAAAGAGAGATGAAGAAAAAAAAAACAGCTCTTAAAATAGTTGACACTCAGTATAAATGATAAAGGAAACAGCTATGAGTGTCTGATAGACGTCCTATTTCAATAAGCAAGTGGATTCTACTGGGAGACTTATCTACATGCTATGCAGGGTGTTTCCTCCAGTTGATCTTTTGTAACATTTTGTCATATTACCACAAACCTTCCAACACCTCCGCTTCCGGCGCCACAAGAGCAGGCACCCTGTTCCAGCAGCTCCTACTCAATCCTGAGTTTTCTCTTTTATTTATTTTTTTTTCAGATATGTTGTGTGCCACCTTGCTTTTTCACACAATGCAGCTGACTGTTATATGGACAACTTTTTTTAACAGTACTTGTGCTCCGAGAGCAGCCACGGTCCCATCTATTGTTTACACCAAACCTCAGCCGTTAGCTCTCCATAGTCATAGCCCATTAAGTGACACAATATTTCCTGCAAGGTGAGGAGGAAGAGACTTGGGACATGTACTGTCATCAAAATGTGGTGACTGGAGGAGAAGGTACAGATACAGATCACAACTTGGTTCATCTAAAACCTGCGTATAGGTTTAACCTGTGTGTAGACTCCTTCTGCACAGAGAACCAGCTGTGACACACACAGTGAGGATACGGTCTGAAGAGACCGAAGAAAATCTGAGGGACTGTTTTAGCTTTGCTAAGTGGGAAGAGCTTTATATACCTCATGGGGAGGACATTAACAAGATCCCAGACTGCACCATGGACTGCATTAACTTGTGTGTGGAAAACACTGCGCCCTTCATTAGGGCAGAGTGTTTCTCCAATAACTAACTCTAGACCAACCCTAGAATAAAGGCTCTCCTCAAGGAGAAGAAGAGATCCTTTAGATCAGTAAACAAGGAGGAGTAGCTGCAGGAGAACAGAATCCATGGGGTTTGGAAGAGCCTAAGGAGTCAAGTTTGATCAGACACTCACTGCTCCCCCAAGCCCAGTCCCCCCTGCGCAATCCCCCTCATTTGTGACGACGGCCTGCTTTTCTTTTCTGAATTTCACACCTGTCAGTTCTCAGCCATCACACACTCCTTCAACTTAGGGAGAGGTACCACGACTTTGACTTTGAGTGGACTCTCGTACGGACCTGGGTGTTCCCCTGAACAATAACCTGGGCTGGAGTCATAAACCTGATGCTCTTCACACGAAGGGCCAGAGCAGACAATACTTACTAAGGAAACTGAAGCCTTTTGGAGCGGAGGGGATGCTCTTTTTTGACACTGTAGTGGCATCAGGCATCTTCTATAGTGTAGCTGGTTAACAACTCCGGCCTCCCTTCAAGTGCAGGTGATGGGAGACAGAAGAAATCTGGCTAAAATGAAATTACTGTTGGTCAATATCTCCCTCCACATGCATGGACTGGAGAGCTCCTTTGGTGACAGACTGCTGCATCTTAGGTGCACAAAGAGGCATCATTGCAGATCCTTTCTCCCAGCAGCTGTTAGACATAACCACCACAACTTACGTTACTGCTGTTACTTGCACAGCTTTCTTCTTGTAAATAGTATATTGCTGTCTTCTATTCACAAACACTGTATACATTCATATCTTGTACATTTTAAAATGCACAAGACATGAATGTTGCGCATTTCTTTTGATCCAAGTATGCTATTTTTAATTACTGCATAGTAGTATTATTTTTATATTGTATATTTATCCTTAGTGTACAGTCTCTAATTTTTCTGTTTTTAATCATTTTAACTTTTTGTGAAAAGACATGCCTAGACTTAAAATTCACTTGCTGCTTATGCACCTGATTTTTTACACTTAAGCTGTTTTGCAAATAAAACTGTCAACAACTTTAGTACATGTCCAAGTTGGTAACAACATACCAGACTTCTGGCTGTAATTGCAGTGAAAGATGGTTGTAGAAAACAGTTCATCTTTAACCAAAAGAAAGTTTGTGGCTGCAAAATTAAATGTCTCAAAGTTGTAGAGGTTGGTGTGTTGACTACTGAACAAAGATAAGTGTTTTACATTTCCAATTAACGGCATTTCCTGGCTTTAGTTTTACAAGTTTTATTTTGTTACTTAGAAACAATTTGCGCTATGTAAAACATGTTTCCAAATTAAGAATGACATGAAATTGTTTTTTTTTTGTTTTGTTTTTTTGTATTTGCATATTTGTTAGAGTTTTAGAATATCACTTTAAAGCAAACTGTAATCCTTTTAGACAAAAACTTGTTCTTCACTCTAGACAACACCCTCGAGCAGATGTACACACTCACACACACATTTATCTTTAGAAAATTCTGCAGGGCTTCACTGCCTCTCTTTGCACATCTTACAACTGTTCCCTACTGTGATCTTAAGGTCAGTATGTTGCAAATGTCAATATGTTGCAGAGCATGATCCCAACATGTTTTTTTTCTGTAGTATAGTGTTTTCATTAATTTGAGCTTTTTTTTGTTGTTCTTGCTTTTGTTTTGTAGACATGTAGTGGCAGAGAAGCAGACAAATGTTTCTCAAGAATCTAAAATTATCAAACACTACTGTATATCCTAATTTGTCTCCAGGCATTTTAGAAAATATTTGACTTTTTTTTTTCTTTTACTTTTTTACTTTATCATAGGTCTGCAATAGAATAGCATGTATCAAGAAAACAAACATAATTTAAAAAAAAAAAACAACAACATTGTTTTGTAAAGTTATCTAGTTGGGGACGCCCACGTGAGCTCAGCTTTAAGAAAAAAAAAGCTGTGAATATCAGACCTGGGGCTTTCTAAAAAACAGTACCATGGTTAGGATTTTAGAGAATATTTTTTCCTTTCTTAATTTTAAATTCAAGTAGTCACATCTTTTTGATTTTTACTGAGACGAGCAGGAGAGAGAATGAGATAATATAGTTAAAGGAGATACAACTGAATCAGATATCTATGTATATGTATGGTATAAAAAAACATTACTTTGTTCATGTCATTCATTAAATCAGACTAAATTTACTGTCTGGATTTTTTTGTCTTGGGTCATTTTTGGATGACCAATATTTCATTAAGTCAAGAATTCAAAATTCTTGAATTATTGAGTTGTCTTTAAAACATCTGAGGAGGTGTTGCAGACAGGTCACAAACATGACCTCAAACTGGCCATTTTCTTGACTGCAGTTATCAATGGATTTGTAGTTTACCCACCACATCCCAACACCGGTTGACGAAGAGCCAATCAGGTAGATAGAGTGCACCAATTTCTGATTATGGCGTTTTACTCTGCATCATATTCTGTCATACAAAATAGAAAATATTTTTGGTAAACCTGACCCACTGCAAGCAGGAAAAATTTAGCTGGATTTAATTAATGTCAATGACAAGAAGTTCTCCCTTTTGATACAGTGTAGGAAAATATTTGATTTTAACTCAGTAAGAAGCCATACTTTAACACATGTTGCCAGTCAATGTGTTATTAGATAACCCAACAGTTGCTAGAGCATTCTACATGGCAACTCTCAGAGGAGCTATGCGAGCAACACGGCCATCAGTTTCCCCCTAATGATCCTCCTACCTCACAAGTCCTGTTTAGTTTTATGTCCCACATCCAACTTGCTGTGACATTCGTGTGCTGGCTATCACACTCCCTAAATCCTTCTCTCAGCTGTACACAGTTTTGCAGAGTTGCCCTCTTTCAGCTGCCATGGCTCTTGGCTATGGCTATATTCTGCCCCGGCTCCCTTGACCCAAGCTAGTAATGCATTACACCCCAGATCAATTGATAGATTGGTCCTGTCTGAGCTGCCGTAACTAAATCAGCTGCTCCTGATGATTCAGCACCGGCCAGGGAGCCGGGCCTGCTGTCACCAATCACAGATCACCAGCAGCCGAGACAGGTATGGACATTCTCCTGTCACTTGGACCTAATTTATTGCCCGCTACCACATTGATTAACCTTGTGCTGTGGTTCAAGCTTCCTATAAAAATTTGTGTTGGTAGGGTGGGGGCACTTATGAAGACGGAAGAGGAAACATAAAGGCAACAGGATGCTTACATTACTTTTGTAAACTTGAAAAAAGAAAAAAAATAATAAATAACGTAATATATGCAGCCACTCTTTCAGACTGTTGGTGGTCAATCATTGCTTTGACAAACATGTGTAAGTTATCATTATGTACTGAAAAGGAAATGTTCTATTCAGCCGCCTCCTTTACAGACCAAGAAACTTTCTCACCGCATGTTATGATTCATTCGTTCAATCATTCCTTTTCTATAGCCACTTCATCCCGCTCCTGGTTAGAGAGGGATGGAGCTGTCATCAGGTAAAAGAGAGGGTACACCCATCACACACAACACACATCACTCCATTGATGAAATAAAAAGAATCTCAAACATGGACACTTTTGGTGTGGTGGAGGAAATCAGAGAACCAAAAGAAAACCCTTGGCATGCTCCGGGAGAACATCACATCTAAACATTGGTATAACACCACAAGATAAAATGCGAGACTGTATGCTGTGTTTAACTAGACACAATGCAAAACTTGAGCAAACTCTTGTAAGTTTTAGACTCTGGACTTTTTTTGAGAGATGGGACAGGATCAAGTCGACTGAGCTTCCCAAAATGATCATGTTTTTGAAAGCAATGCACACTATGTTAGCATTAACATCGTGGTATTTGTATGGGCAGTGGTGGTTTCTAATATGGGCAGCACGGGTGTATTTTTCATGCTAATGTAATATTCAGCCAGTTGAACAGAGTCTTACAGCAGCAGATGTTCACGACAGACATTGATGACATTGCCCAAAGTGTGAATAGACACAGTGAAGGAATAAGAGAAACAGAGGACAAACAAAAATAGGCATATTGCACCTGCTATCATCATCCAACTCTAACAATAAGAATAACTCTCAAATACAAACAAAAATCATAGTTGTAACATTCACTAAAAGAGAATAAATCAGTCCAGGTTAATTATTTACAAGATGGCAGAGGAACAGCATAACTCAATGTGCTATTCCTGGCACATTGAAAATTATTGTATTGGCTTAAATTGCAATACATATTGCAGGTTTAGGGAAAAAATGTAATGTCAATTTTATTTTTTTTTTATTTTTAACTATATATTGTGCAACTTTAATCCCCATCTAGACGAAGGAGTGGACTCATCATATACTTGCTCTGGAGAAATACTTGATCAATCCAATTAGTTGGACTTCATTAAACATATAACTTTTTAGAAACAAGTATAACAAATTGAATTTGACAATGTGAATTTGAATCTATAGGATTGGATTGGGTTGAATTGATTGCATATATATACTTCTGGATATAGAATAGAACTGGTTACCTTTTGAGCCATATTTTTATCAATAAGAACAAATAGGCAATTTGTTCTATTTGTTCTATCCATCTTTCTTAGACGGACCTTTCTTAATTGGAAAAACTGAGAATACTTTTCAAATCAGTTTTTTCCAAGACTTTACAGAGAACTAACATAACACTATACAGTGGAAATTGTACTGGATTAATATGAGCTTTAGCAAGGTAATTTGGAGTATGAAAGAATGTTCTTTTCTGTTTCCATAAATTAAAACTGATTAAAAATAAACATTTTTAAGTTTCACATTTCAATCTCATTAACATTGCTCTCTATGAGCAGGTCCATAGCAATATCCTCTTCTGAAATCACTCCGGGTTGCTGATTTAGACCGTATTGGGGTGGTTGAGCTAAAAAGGGAAGCATTTTGTTGTAATGCTTCCATGATTTACTCTCAGTTCTTAGCCTGGACAGCCAGAGGCTGTCAACAATCTCCCAGCTGTAGCCTCTGAAACACAACTCATGGGCCTAATGAACCAATGCACAATTACTTCAGGAAAAAGCTGGCTTGACTTGGGAGTAGAAAAAGGATGTGGGTGTTCAGAAACACTATCTTGTTTGTATTTTTTTTAAGGGTGACAGGAAAGCAACATCTATGAAACATTCAAATAACAATCAAATATCTTCTGTGTTTTTAAGCCCCTTAAACAAGCTGCATCTATACTATTCTACTGTGTGTTTTTACATAGAAAAACACCAACAGATGGAATAATTTGACAGTGTTGTGTAAACAGCATGTCTGTTTCAAGTCAAAGAATCTCCGATTATTTTGACATAAAGTGTAGATGTAGACGGGTGCCTGTCCTGTTGTTTCTCACATCAAAAATATCCGATTTCGCTAATTGATCTGACTAGAGCAGCCCAAACCAATTGTAGTAATGGTTTCCTTCTGACAGTAGAATGACAAGAAACTGAAGTCACTGATCCCAAATACAGCAACAGATGTCCCGTTATTTTTATTTATTTTTTTCCTGAGCATGTTGTGTTCTATTTTAAGCCTATGCTGTAGATGGCTTATTTCCATTTTAAGATTCTGGAATGATAAAAACTGAATTGCATGAGATTTGAAGGGGAAAAGGATGGTGCTGATCATATCAAAAATAACAATTTAATTAAAAATAAGATACATTTTTTATATGCATTACCACAAACACTAAAACACCTGTGTTCATTTTGTAGCACTCGTCTGTTCACTGACAGTTTGGAGAATTTATAAAAGTTTTATGTATTAAATATATTTAATTATCCAAATGAAGAAGACAATAAATCCATTATCTATCCTTTGAGTTACAAATTGGTCAAAAGTGGACTTATGAGCAGCAGCCTGAAAAACAAATACAAAAAAAACCTGCAAATGTATTTTTATTAAAATTAAATTGATTTCTTTAAGCAGTTTTAAGGCTGACCTACATTTTAACAATGGTTTATTTAGAGCTCAGCTTCTCAGTCTTAACATCTGATTCCTTCTTTGAAACAGCAGCTGATCTAAAAGCCTGCTTAGATATCACAAATGTTCTCAGCTTAGCCCTAAGTGACTAACTCTCAAGTACTGGAAATAATTATTAATACATAATATTTATAAGCAGAATTGCTGCCGTAAGTATTATTACCACCCAAGCAGCTTTGTTCACAGATGGCCATACTTCAGGCTACAACAACCAACGCAGACTCCAAGTGCAATCTTAGTAGGACAGATGATGATACCATTGCTTCTAATGAACCAATAAGTAACCAGCAGCAGGCAAGCGAGGGTTATTTTGTAACAGTGACTGTATCTTATTAGTTTTTGTGCTTCAGTAAAAAAAAAGAAAGAAAAAAAAAAGCTGTAACTGTCCAAGTACTGCAAACAAGTAAGCAACAAAATACAATTCTACAGAGAAAGAAAATATGGTTCAAATTTCTAAGTTAACCAGTGATCACTGTCTTACCACAAATGATGCCTGTAGATTGCAACTAACAATGACCACTCCAAGCATGAACAATTTATGATGGGAATTTGTTTTTGTTTTATTTTGTTTTTTTTTTCTTTGTTGTAGAAGTCTATCTTGGGAAAGGCTTAGAAACATTGTTTATGTCCCTTTAAATAGAGTCACATCTGTAAATAAACTATATTTGTTAGTTGAGTTTTGGAAGATGAGTATGTAGGTTGCACCCACAGCCAAGTAGCTAATACTCATACTAGCTTGGTCACACACTGCTGTGAGATCTCACCATACGTGTCAATGACAGCACACCCAAGCTGATCACTCAAGTGTTTAATGGGATAGAGGGCAGATCTAAAAGCAGGTTATTCCTTTATCTCCACTTTAAAATTTGTGCTGTTTTAAGTAATGTAAGATAAGTAGTATTTCCGAAGAAGAAATCATATGTTTTTTGAACAATAACAACATCTGTTCTGTTGCTAAGAGTTGCTAAGAGATGAGCATGTTTTCTGGTAACCAAGTGCCAAAGTAAACACACACACAAACACACAAAGTAAATACACAGACTTTTCCATTGTAACATTTTCCTGCCAAAAGTTGAAAAAATAAAGAAAAATATTGATTGCCCTAAGCACAATTTTCCTCATTTGTTGTACCAAGTTTTGGAAAACTTACAAAAGACAATATCTGGTTGGTTTTGGTTCAGATTCTAGTTTTAATCTGCAACATGGCATAATTATAAAGGAAGATTTGTAGAAAGACTTGCGACAATTGTTGATGTGAAGGTGAGTTTTAAACCTATAAACAGACTTTGTGCCATTTACAGTCATTAGCTGGTCAGAAAGTTGAATATCCTTTCTTTTTCCAATTGGCAACAATGTTCTTTGTGTGTGGATGTTGTTACTAATAAGCAATAATCAAAGGTTATTTTCAGAATCTGTGAAGTACTTCAAATGACTTTGGAGGAACCATAAACACTGTAAGAAGCTATTTGAAAGAAAACTATTTTCAACATGTCGACATATCCGGCTTATTGAGGTGGTGAGAGAAAGCAAGACTTCGCTAGATACCGGGAAGCTGGAACAAAGTCTTCCTCTAAATATTTCTCCTTGTGGAAGGAGGGCTCAGAAAAATACTGAAAATGCTGGTCCTACGTCTTATATTATAGGTTCTTAAGTAACTTTAGAGTCAAATGAAACATCAGGAGCATAAAACTGGAGCGAGAGTAGAGGCCACAGAATCCTCAATGGCGCTTAACAGGCTGCCCTGCATTACCGAACTCAAAAAACATAAAAACATATATTTCTACATATATAGATAGTATTTTCCTAATTCCTAACACAGTGATGTCCTGAAAACAGACATGATCCTCATGGCATCTATTCTCAACACATCAGAGCTGACTTTTACCAACACCTCACTTTGCACTGTCATCTTTTGTCATTATCAAACCTGCTTGCAGCAGCACTCTGATAGAGATGATACCACAGGGATTCACAAAAAGTAACAGATGGTAAGGAAATTACCAATATACTTTATAGACTCGGGACTTTGCACTTGATAAAAACATAGAGCGAGTGGATTATTCATTTTCTTTCACCTGCCTTCAGATCAATTCAAGAATAAACAATCCAGCATCACCTATATACCTAAGGGGTTCTTTTTCATGTACATCATATACGATGTTTGTTCCTTAACTCCTGAAACAGATAAAGAAAAACTCAGCAAAGCCCAACAGAAGCCTTACAAAAGGACGAAGTGACTGATAAGCAACACCTACATGAAAGAAATGCGAGAAAATATTGAACAGTAGAAAAGTAAATATGTGCTTCTCACATGAACACAAATACATTGTGGATATATATATATATATATATATATATATATATATATATATATATATATATATATATATATAATATAATTTACATTAAAAATGTAAATAGCATGTTTAAAAAAACTCAACACGTTTAAAAGCATGTTTGTTTGATTTGCACTTACATTGTTCATGTACTCGCTCAACAGGTCTTGCAGGGCCTGACGAACAGCGTTGCATTCAGCCACAATCCGTTCGCGGCGGTCATCGCGTGTGCACGATGAGTCAGCCATTAGCGCAGCCCCACTGATGATGCTCTCCAAGCGCTCCTCCAAAGAGGGCCTGAAACGAGCCTCGCTGAATGTCAGAGGGTCCAGGATGATCTTGTTCTGCAGGAATGAAAAAACATGTATAAGGTCAGGAAACTAATGCTGACCAAAACAAAAACAAAAAAAAAAAAAAAAAGAGAGAGAGAGAGACCAGAAGAGAACGTGTGGTATGCTGTATTTCAATTTTATCCATACTGACTTAGAAAATGTGAGTCAAGTGTTTTATGAGAGTATCCCCGGAGTAAAAAACGGCAGCATTTGCCTGGAGGGAATAATCTGTCAAAACAGATCAACGGCCGTGTCATCTGTTGACCATATTCCAAAAAGATCCCCGCTCACCAGCCTGTAAAATGATGTTTGTACAATACGGCCATACACAATGCAACAGTTTGCTTCTTCCTGAAAACTGAACGTCTTGTGAGGCAAGTTCTCCAAAATGCATATTTTATATATAGTTTAAATCTAATAATTGATTAAGGTTCCCATGCAGTACCAGAGCTGGAGTGTGAACATAACATACCATGCCATGCCAAGTGATAAAAACCCAAAAGGGAACCTCAGTGAGATCTATTGCCACTGGGCTATAGTGACCTCTGCTGAGGCCTGTATATTAAGTATTGATGCTTACTAATGAGGTCTACCTTCAGTCTGTTGAATATCTCTGCTCTCTGATCCGAAGTAGGGGAAATGTACAGGCAGGTACACTGAGCTCAGAATAATGATCCACTTTCTCTTGCTATTTACATGTAAAAAATAAAAATAGATTTCTAAGAAACACAGTTA
The DNA here is from genome assembly GCF_001443285.1 of Poecilia latipinna. NCBI lineage: Eukaryota > Metazoa > Chordata > Actinopteri > Cyprinodontiformes > Poeciliidae > Poecilia > Poecilia latipinna. The sequence continues at coordinate 182,363 of NW_015113815.1, forward strand.
TTTTGAAGGAGGAAACTTTTAATTGGGGAGGATTTAAAGGTGGAAAAGAGATGCATGACAACAAAAAGAGTAGCTTTGTGTAAGTCTAAATTAAGTTAAACATCTGAACCAGTCAACTTATTGTTGTTTTTTTTTTCTCTTTTTATTTTCATGCATAAGGGTTGCTATGCCCTTTTCAATCTGTCAGTAAAAGTTCAAAAATTGCCCCTGAAACTTTGCTTTGTTCGTGGATACTTGAAACATGTCCATATTTTTTTTTTATTTTTAAAGGTCTGTTAACTGGTACTACTTTGATTTCTAAATTGAATTCATAATGTTTTTTAAACAGCTGCCCACCTTCTTATTTAATTAGCATTGTTCTTATATTGCTTTATTTGATGCTATTGTGCTTTTCTTTCATTTGTATTTAAAACATTTTGAATAAAGTCTACAGCTCCAATTAAACTCCACACTGAGTCTTTAAACTGAAAGATGAGACGTGCCTTGCTTTTTTGTTATTTGATCAGCCATTTAAATTAAGCCTTACCTAATGACATTACCAATTACGGTTTATAATTCTAGCCTTTAAAAAAATTGGTAAAACAATTCAACAGTGGATGCAATGTTAAAATTAGGATATCTTTTTTGTGATCTTAATGTGTGCAAGTAAATCTGACAAGAAAAGCTGTAAAAATAACTTACGTGGTGAGTTTGGCATATGCTAAAAAAAAACAAACAGTAAGAACAAAGGCAGTGTACTTGAAGCAGGTTGCTCCAGGGACAGAGTGACAGACTGTCAAATGATGCCAAATAACCTCTAAAGTAAGAAAGAACAAGATCTCTAAAGTCTACTTTTTTATCTGAAGCCGACAAGTGCATAAGTTGCACAAGATAAAAAAGTGTTTACACTAAAATATCTTACATGAACATATTCTGCATATATGAAGGTTCATGATTAAATTCACCAAGTGTTGCCCTTATTTGCAGTCTTTCTAATGGCATCTATTTCAGAAATTACACATTTTGGTAGAACAAAGAAAGTTCCATTTACTCTTTATCTCAGTATGAAAAGGTCCAGAGAAGAAAAGACCACAGAGGGGAACTGAGAACATCCCTGAAGACTGGAATTATATTTTTACTCCACATGGCTTGTCAGAGTACAATTATAGTAGAGACCTGGGAATAAACAAAGATGAAAAGTGGAAAAGCAACAACAACAAAAAACAAAAAACAAAAAAAACTATGCAACTGGAATCTTTTCAGTTATCTTAAAAAAAAACATGATTATGACTGACGGGGACAGCTTCCTCAAGGTTTAGTGACGAATAAATTAAAGTTTTATGAGCAGTTGGCCCGTTTTCTGGTCACTTTACATGTATATAGTAGCTTACCCAGTGTTTTGAAAATAAAAAGAAAACTGTCAGCAACAATACAATCTGTAACTGTTGAGTTAAAAACAATGTGTCTCACATCCCTAATAAATAACATGATAATAATTAATTTAAGGAACAATACAAATTAAACATTAGCGCTAATCAACAAATGCACTTTTGTTCATCGTTGCTTCTTTTGTGCTATATGATCTGAGACTCCAATGAATTTATTTATTTCAATAAATCAAATCAAAAAGTGAAACTGTGATATTATATAGTTTCAGAACACACCGGGTGAAATAAAGTATGTCTAGTCATGTACAATGTGCACTCAATACTTGGTCAAGGTTTCTGTTTTTTTCCATGAATTAATGCATGACTGCAGCATAGAATGGGAACAATTGGCCTATGACACCGACAAGAAGTGAAGGAAGACCTTGTTGCTTTAATGGCAGCTTTCAGCTCATCTACGCTGCTGGGTTTGTTGGGTTTGCTGTCTTCGACTGTTACCATGGTAATTAAGTACCAGGTGTTGTTCCTTTTAGTAGTGTGGGCAGGTGCCAGGGCCGACTGGAAAATGAAAGAGCATCTCCATAAATTTAGTCAAATGGAGGAAGCAAGAATGCTTCATAATGTTGTGGTCTACAGAAATGCTGACTTTGGACTTAAAAAGGTGAAGAAGGCTTACTCTGCAAACAATTTGGTTCCTCAAATAGTAACTGGAAATTTCACATTGATTCTCTAGCAGCTTTGATTGTGTGTCTCTCCACTTTTCTTCCAGACTCTGGCATCCTGCTCGTCAAATTTTGATTTTCAAAGCACAGATTCAAGTTTCTGTACACAACTTTTGAATCTCCCCGTTGCTTCCACATTTTTTCGTGGTTACTGCCAAGCTTCTTTTCTTCACTTTCAATCCAAATGAAACACTTCGCCAGTATGCAGCTTCTCTATAAATTGTCATTTGTGGCCTAATTAATCCACGTAGAAGGTGTCTTTGACCATCTGTCTACATACCTGACAGATTTACATTTAAAATTACAATTACAATTTTGGCCAAGATAGGAAATAGTCAGAAATATGAAAGATGTATCAATTAGAAATAATAATTAATATGTTTCTATTGACATTTTAATGAAGAAAATGACATCTAAAAATTATATACATTGTTTAATTCTCTTTCTCTTTCCTACTGTTTATTCAATGTCACATGTTTTTATTTTGTTTTTTAATTATGTAAAGCACCTTGAAATGCCTTGCTCCTAAAATGTGCTATACAAATAAAATTTGATTGATTGATTGATTGATTTAAAGATATTTACTGTCAGTAGAGCATTTTTATAATTGCTGACCAGGTCCCAGGATATTTCCATCATTAGTTTGGCAATTAATCTTTTGCAATGAGTTCTATATGTTTGACTTTGGAAAGCCTTATTACCATCACCCTAATCTATTGATTGTGTGCACCGAGAGTGTGCAAGATTTAAAGTTGAGATGCTGGCTGTGTGGCTCCAAAACATTAATATTACTGCCACTCAGGGGAAACATGTTGGTAAAATTAAAAATATATACTTTAAATCCAAATCTGCTAAGGCTATGAATATTTTTGGATGTAGCTACAGTATTTTAGTTTCCACATATGGAACTGAATTACTAAAATGAACTTTTCAACGGCAATCTATTTTATTAGGATCCATCTATATGTGGCACCTTTATGTGTGAGTAAAGCATCAGGGAATAAAGTAGTGTGGCTGCAGGTTTCTGTCCAACTAGAAAATATTCTTGTTTACAAGTACCACACTCACAGTGCTGTTAAACGGTAAAGCTTGAAGAAAGTGCTTTCAGACTCTTTCAAAGCGTGAGTGCTCTGTGATGACAACCCCTGCTCAGAAAACTCTTATTCATTTCCTCAAAGTTCTTAGTAATAACCCTTTTCCTGCATTTTCCCCCTTTATTGCTCTATATTTTATAAATATAGCATGCGACACACGGAAAGCTACTTTTTGTATTATTCCTACAAAAATCTGAACTTTTGCATTAAATGAAACAATATTTTAACACTATTGTCTGATCTATTTTATATAACCTGTCTTAAAGCATATTTTTGTCTCAGTTTAACATTTTCTAAGTAACTTGTATCTAGTCTTTTTTCTTAATGCGTTGTACACCAAAAAAAAAAAAAAACTATTCAGAAAATCCAGATTACTTAAAGAGACACAATGGCTGGAGCCTTCCACGCATACTATGTCCCGCAGGGATTTGGGGCCAGTCCGTAGCAGTCTGTGATTCTGTTTGAGTATACCATCTGATTATGACAGCGCATCGAGACCAAAGGCAACTTAATGTTTGGCCCACAAAGAGTGAGGTTATTACTCTGACCCCACTCTGAGGCAGGAAACAGTAAAAGATGGTGCATGTCACATCAGCCTATATCCAACATGCCTTCCAGGACTTACCAATATTTAATTACAACTATATTGTCTACAAGGGATTTCAGCAAAGTCTCGAGCATACCACTGCACTGTCTTTCTGTGGCCCTGTTCCAGGGTTCAATAGATGCCTGATGTTGACTTTCACTATGTTTGACAAAATCTTGTTTTCATGACAGCCCAGGGGGGATGTAAGTCATACCCTGCCATCTGACTGACTGACCTAATGAACAGCACCTGACTCTTGGTTAGGTTCTGGCCTTTTACAGCCAGTGATTAAAATAGACTTGCAACATGGCTGCTGTCAGTAAACAGATCGAGTACAATCACTCAGAAACCACAAATTATAAACCAGAGGAAAAGGTCTGAATTCAGCAAAACATTTTTTTTCCCCTTCACCTTAAGGGAGCTTTATAGTAAACTAGATATTTCTTCTTTGGTATCATATGTCCCAAAAGAAAAGAGCACTGTGAAATCTTACCATCATATCACCAGCTGCATTCACAACAATAAAATTGCACAAATTGAAATTACGCTTAATGAAAATACACCAATTAGGGGAAAAAAACAACATGTTTTTCAATAAAAAAAAGAAAAAAAAAGAATAGACATGATTATTTACAAATCCTAGAATACTAAAAAAAAATACACAATAGTGTTCTCACAAAGACATGCAAAGTGCTCAACAACTGGATCCCTACAGCTAATACAATTCTGTAATCACTGTTTAAGAGTTGATATAAAAATATTCAAAGAATTGTTTGCATTCTCTAAGAATTTATTCCACTGCACAAATGTGCAATGCAAGAAACTGTTTTTACCCATAAGACTTTTTAAATTTGTGCAATATAAAATCTGTTAAGTTTCTTTGAAGCTCAGTATGACTTGAGAATAAAAAAAAAATTAAATCTATAGAGCCTTGTTTTTTTTTTTTTTTTTTAAGTCAACAGCATTTTCAGCTTTTCTACTCCTCCAACCCCCACCGACCCCTGCCAATATATGTCACTTTTACTTAATGAAAAAAAAGACATTTAATTTGAGGCTTTAATTGACTGCTTTGAAGTTTGATTTTCTATGTTTAAGTCAGCATCCAAGATAATAGATGATTAACATTTCATTTTCTCAGCTTCATTATGTGGAAATTAGGATATGAACAGCTTTAAGTACACTCAGTTTTTGAGCCACGTGGCCGGGGGCAGAAAATGTCTTCTGCAAACTGGCAGCAAGGAAGGATTTTTTTCCCTTGCAGCGTCTCCCACATGTGAAGCTGGATGGAAAAGCCCTTACTGCAGCATTCACGTCTGTATCTGTGATTTTCCACCTGGTCATGCTGCATTTTGAAACCATTCAGATGCATCTTTAAAGTCACGCTGAAAACCAAAACCCATGCGGTGATCATCTGAAAGCTCTGCGGTGATTCTTTATCTTCCATAAACACAGGCAGTTTCTCAAACAACTTGACATAAATTGTTTAACTTGACTCAGGCATCTATTCGTTTTTTATTTTTCTCTGACACACAATGTCTCACGCTGAGACCGCTTTCTCTTCAAAGTGGTCTGTTAATGAGAACAAAGGGAAGGGAGGAGGTGGGCTAAAGAAGCAAGCTTTAACCAGTGTCATGGTGTGATACCTGTTCAGAAGCATTTTAGGACAGGTCGTTTCGTACTGCAGGTAATTTATAATCCAAATACGAAAACACCATGGGGAACACATGCCTTGTTTTCTTTCCTGTAGTGAAATAAGGGCAAAGAATTACCCCACAGGTTTTTTTTTTTTTTGTGGAATGCCTGTTTTGTGGACCAGACTGACCTTATCGAAGGAAAAAAAAAAAAAACCCCAACAAACTCAACATGAAATGGTGTAAAAGCACCAGCAGTTGTGAGTAAAAGTAACACAACTGTCTTTAAATGGTCCTATTCTCAACTACGACAAAGTTCAATGCTAATTATAGAAGGTGAAGCAGAAATGTGTCGCCTGTCCATGGCTTGGCCACACCTTATCTGCTACTGAGTTGATTGCTATTTATATTTGTATTCCATGCCATCATGTCAGCCCCAAATGTAAAAGGCCATATATTGGACCTCGTCTTTTCTCCGGCCATCAGTATGGCCAATCTATTTGTGGAGGACGTACAACTGAGTAAACATAATTTATTGACCTTCAATTTAGTTTTAAGCTAAATTAAAGGCTCACACACACATAATGACTGGGGTTTCTGCTGAGAGATTGTCTGTCATTATTGACACCTCTCTGCTTTCTGATGGAAGTTATGTAAACACTTTAATCCAGTGCTTTAATAGAGAATGCTCATCCATTCTGGATCAAGTGGCACCTATTAAAACAAGTGCTATCTCACAGAGAAAGGTATGCCATTGGATAAATGAGTCTATTCCTAGCGAAAACAGAATGAGTCACAAAGTTTTACAACTATGCAAGAAAACTAATCTTACATAACTACACAGGTTCTATCTTGGAGATCTAACGGTCTCCCTAAAATGAAACGGCGAAAAAGACCAGATCTAAACATTTTTCTAGACTTGTTAAAAAAAAGGGAGAAATCCTAAAGCTTTTTTTTTATTTTTTGACAAAATCATTGCTATTATTTCTGCTGCTGTGTACCTTCACAAATTTGACTTTTTTGTTCATAAGACTACAGCAATTAAATCTAAAATGTCCACAAAAATCTTGTTCTGCTAATGAGGTGCCTACTCACTTTTGGTCAACTTTTGCATGCTTTTAATGATTGCATTGTATCAAGTATATTCTGTCTTCCTTTCTGTGTCTTTTAACAAAATTAGACTGGAGGAATTGGTATTCCAAGAAAAAGTACAAAAAGTGCAAATAGTGCTGCAGCAGTGCTAACCTTGGTTGTCTTAAAATAAAGAGGAAAAAGAAATTGCAGTCCACAAGACAAACTACACTTGTGAAATAAAAACTGCCCAAATGCTGTGATTATACAGACAAGTAAAGAAAAGAAAACAGTAATGCATGCAGATCTGATAAAATGAATTATATTGATATCATTAATAGCAATTAAGCTTATTTTGACATATAAAATGACACATGGAATAAAATGTATTTCTTCTGTGAGTAACTGTAACCAAGGAGACCTTGGAGCAATGGCATAATTAAGTAAAATGGATTCAGTTGCAACAAGGGTGAACATCTCTCCAACTATATACATGAAAGGATTCTGTGAATGGAAAACATTCACATACATACTGCTCAAGAATTTTAAAAGTAAAGGACTTCTTTAAGAAACAAGGAAGACCATGAAAACTTGAGAACCTGATAAAAACCAGATTGTTTACAAGATATAGTCCTAAAATTGACAGAGGGTTTTCTTTAATGTTACCATAAATGTATGGTATTACTTTCTACATCCTAAAACACACATTGAGAAAAGATACAATTTCTGGCGATCAACACATTTTGATTAATTTCTACATTTGGATCCTGCAGGTTTGATTATATCAGATTTGATTATGGCCTCCTACACCTATGGTGAAAAGTTAAGACTGCTCATAATCAGCGTGATTATCCGTGGAAATAACATTCATCATAATCCATTTTCAAAAATTTAGCTCACTGTGGGATATTCTCATCTGAATATCTTGAAATCATGTGAAATATAGTGTTTCCATCAATTAGGCCATCAGTTTTCCCTTTCGCATGCAACACCACAACCGAGTCACTTCAAGAGGAATTTGTTGCCTTGGGTTTAAGGTACTTGATATCTCATTGCACTCTCTCTTTTCTGTGTCTTGCCGTGAAGCATTTGTTCAAAAATGGAAACACTGCTAGAAGACAAAATGATGCATCAGCTCATCACAGTTACAATGGGTGAGTAATCTTTTATTTCTCCTTTTTCCCGACTTTTTCTGGCACAGGCATGCAGTCATCATCGTAGAGCGTACACCATCTTTTAGTGGCAGTATGTGGATATGATACTAAGGTAAAACAATTAAGATCTTGAGCACACCTTAAAACTGGGCTGTTAACATTTTTGGTTGATCTGAAATAAAAACTTTAAAGATGTATTTGTCTTAATGTTTTCTTATCTTTGTCATAGCTAAAGCTCTTGTAAGAGATCTGTCTTATTGACATCCATTTATCCTGTTGTTTGAGAGCTAAAGATAGTGACGGGAGACAAAAGCTTTTTTATTATCAGAACAACAATAAGGTATGTTATTGGTAGAATTACAGAATTATGTTATTGTAAGGTAGAATTACAGAATGTTCTGTAATTCTTAAAAATGTAGCACAATAATCACTTATACAAGAGAGTAGCATAATAAAGCCAACACAAATTCTCTCCGCTACACAGGTAATAGTAGTTGGGTTAGCGCCCAGACTCTCTGGCAGCAGAAGACAGCTCCAGTCAAAAGTTTGGACAGACCCACCAATTCATAGCTGTGCATTTTCACACCAGGCCTGAACAGCTTATGAGTTAATTATCTAATCAAAACGTAACCCGCAAAAGTCCATGTTTACAGAAAGATTCATTTATTTATGCATATTTTTTGAATGCATATAAAATCTGATACTCTGCAAATTCAAGACGTAATTTAAGATTTTATATCCTTGAAATGTTTTTACCCTTTGTTGAGTTGCAGCCACGCACTTCAATGTATTTTATGCAAATTTGATATGATACACCAACACTAGGTAGAAAATAACTACAATTTAGAAGGTAAAGAGGAGGTTGTGTTAAACATCACATGGAACTCTGTTTTATCCTTCATCTGGAAATAAAGACTATGAGGCAAGCGCAAACCTACTAAGAGATAGCTTCCACTTGAACTAACAGGCTGAGCACGGACAGGGTTCTTCAGAAAAGTGGCAAGAAGACCCGTGGTAACTCCAGAGGAGCTGTTGAGGTTCACAGCTGAGGTGGAAGAATATATTGACAAAACAATTGCTCATGCACTATATAAATGTGGGCTTTATGAAAAAAGATAATCAGAAAGCCATTGATAATCATGTTTGTTGGTTGCAAACAAACCATGCAGGTGAACAGCAAATGTAAACATTTAGTGAAGTCACGTAAAGCTCGGTGTGGCAGATACCTTACGCTCAAAATTATATGGAGGGTAAAGCTGGGTGGTAGCAGGTGGTTTGAGTTGCTGGGTATCAACTCTAACAAGCTCAATACAGATGTAATTACAAGGCAAGCCAGGAAGAAAGCCTGATAAAGGCTACAAAGGACTCTAAACTGAGGCAGAGCCTGACATTCCAGCAGGACAACTACCCGAAACATACAGAAAGAGATACAATGGATTTATTTATTTATTTTTAGCAATTCATTTGCTTCAGTGGCATAGTTAAAAGTCCAGACTGAAATCTAGTTGAGAATCTTTGTGAAGACTTGACAGTTGATGTTCAGAGATGTTCTTCATTAATTCTGACTGAGGTCGAGTTATTTAGCAAAGAAGAATATGAAAAAAGTGTCAGGTGAAAAGCTTTTCGTTAACATCCAGAGTACAAACCATATGCTTACTTCACCTTCCACCATATAGTACTTCCAATTCAGTGTTTTATGAAAAGAACAGATAAATTACCTCTGTGAATAGGAATAGATGTCATCCCACAATGCAGCTCAGGAGCACCGAGTTAAATCTGACCAGTTGGTAAGGACAAGTGGACACAAAGCCTATTTTTTGTTTTTTTCCTCTCAATTGTGCGCCTCCTCTGTTTATAGTACAAGTTTATATTTAGATGACAAGTGTCAAAGAGTAATTTTCTCACACACAGCAAGACAGTTTGCGCCAGAATATAACTGGTGCTAATTGGATTGTGAATGAGGCATCAAGAAGGTTCAGAAACCGAGTACAAACATTACAAAAAAGTTGGGGGCAATAAAGAATGCAGCACACTGTCACTGGATCAGCGCCTGTGTGAACGTATGTCAAGAGCTAAAATTCACTGCAGCACATCAAAGACTAGGAAGGTAGGAAGTAATTTGCATACTGAGACCTGTTAGTTGACGAGGTTGCAATTACGTCTGCTTTCTACACACAATAAACTAAGGAAAGCTGTGAACGTCACAGTGGTTGTCAGGAAGACAAGTAGATTAATGACGTTTAAAATCCAATACCATCCTCTTTTTTTTTTTTTTTTACAGTCGGACATAGAGATCTTTCCCCCTCTTGAATGTAATTTTTAAGAAATACGACTTATAAATGTGTGAAAGCCGTCTTCGTTTTTAATTGGACCTGAGGTGATAATAAGTGAAAGTATAAGGAGTGTCATATCAGCAAGCCAGCTTCTGCCTTCGCAGAAGAGAACAGCAGGACTGAGGCAAAGGATCTGTAATATTGCGTTTTCTCTTTTCTCATCATGGGGTGTGGCACACACAACCAGTCAGAGGAGCACACCTGAGTGCTCTCCATGCACTAACATCACTAGGAGTCCACATTGTCGCTCGTTTGTATAGCAACATCCGTATAGGTGCATGCAGAGTTATCCAGCTACTGGCATGACATTTCCCTCTAAGTCAGATGGCTTTTCTCTGTGTCAGTATTACCTCCATGCTGTGACTGTCTAGAAAATAATGAGCTGTGCATAGAAGGGGACTGTACAAATGTGGAGTTTCCTGCTTCCAGCTGGGAACAAAACATGAAAGAAATCCTTTTGGAAACTTTAGTTTTTGCACTTCGCTGATAAACATAACGGAATTGCTCAAATACTAAAAAATGACTTTACCGAAACTCAAATAAAGAAGGTGACGGATCTTCAATAAACCAAGCCTGCATTTACAGGCGCACGAGTTTTGTTTTATTCATCTGCAATAATCATTTAAGCCGTGAATCATAGATAATGTTTTGCAAAAATATGACAAACAAAAACAAAGTAGTGCATCGTTTTAAAGTGGAAGAATGTAGATGCATGGTTTGGAATTGCTTTACAAGATAAAATCTGGAAAGTGTGCCAGGCATTTGTATTCAGCTGTTAAGTCCATATTTTGTACCTTTCACTGCAATTAAAGCCACAAATCTTTTGGGGTACGTCTCTACCAGCTGTAGCCATCTAGATGCATCTTTTTTGGCTCTTATTTGCCAAACAGCTTAAGCGTAGTTTGACTTAATGGAGAATGATTTAAAAGTAGTTTATAAATACTGGCATTGATCTTATACTTTGACTGAGCCATTTAACAGGATTATGTTTTGATCCAAACCATTCTGGTGTATCTCTACTTGAAAGTGAACCTTAAAATCATTCAAAAGTTCCCACAGGAGCCACCATAAAGTTAGACCACAGGAACAGTGTTTACACATTTAGTGTTTTGTATGTAGGACAAAAAGTCAAATTTTGTTGTCGTCTCAACACATTGCTTTTTTAATAATGTTTTTCTCTCAATGTTCTGCCATAAAGGCAAAATTGCTGAGAACAAAATATTTAACATCAAAATAGACTCTCCCACCTGAGTTGTGGATCTCTGAAGATCCTTTACAGGGACCACGGGCCTTTTGGCTGCTTCGCTTATTAATGTTCTTCTTGCCTGGCTTGTCGGGTCAGGTGGATGGTCATGTTTTGGTAGGTTTGTTCTTATGCTATACCACGTTTTTCACATGATGGAAAAAACAGTGCAGAGATCTCAGAAGCTTAATATATCAGTTTATAACCAAACCCTGCTCTGAACTTCTCTATAGCTTTATTCTTGGCCCCTCCGGTGGTACTGTAAAAGCAAGTCTTGTTTAAATGCCTTACTATACTTGATTTAAGGAATTACTTTATGGTAAATCTGAAATGCGGAGATTTGGAAATGTTTGGTCCCAACAATGGAATCATCTGACACTGCTGATAAAATTAACAGTCTACGTACAAACAGAAAAGGATCACAATAATCACTTGAAAGAAGGTAATGAAGAAGGACTTTAAAATAGTTCCATTGTCGTAGCACCATGGCTCCACTCACAATAGACCTCAGACATGCATACGATGGTGGTTTAAAGAGGTAATTATGGCCATCATGGCTCACCTACTAATCCCCCTCATTAACTGCCGTTTATTGCAAGTATTGTAATAAAATAAATGTAATTAGACATTGCAAGTATAAAGAGAAGCAATTAACATTTGAAAGTATGTTTCTTTGTCCTTTCTTTGCTTAATAGGGACTTGTTGAGCCAAGAAGGATTGGAGGGAAAAATGATTTTTTTTTTTTCATTTGAATTACTCAACAGGAGATTGAACAGAAGTTCTTATGCATGTACCATTGTGTAAGAGTGATTCTCTTGGGTCTTGATGACATTTAACACGGCTTAAAACAATGGAAGGTGTCTCAGCCATGTCACAGAAATTACATTACGCTCCGCAGACACTTCCTCCATGCACCCAAAGGGGTTGCCATGACACCATAGATCCTCTGATGCTGTATTAAACACAGACAAACAGCACTGTGGCCTTTACAGTAGATATATGCTGTTGTAGTATTTAGTGTGTATATATTGATGATGTAGTTACAGGACAATGGGATTTCTGTGGATATTTTTCTACTGAGGCGATGTTCTTTTATAGTATTTTTAAAGTATGTTTCTTTTAGCAGCTGGTTTCATGTTTTATCTGACATAATTTTCCTACTTTGGAGGAATTTGGACTGATGAGGCCCTTGAGTTAAGCCGTTTTGCCTTGTTTGTGAGTCAGACAGCCAAAGTTTATGCCGTCTCCAGACATCCCCTCAAAAGCAATAATCCCAAGTGCGTGCCCATGTAAACCAAAATAAGAAAGTGAAACCATTTAGTTATTTTTGCTCATTTCTGGATTCAATACTATTTAAGGGGATTTCTGAAAAATGCATGGAAAGAATAAACAGAAAAAAACAGAGATGAAAGCTTGTCTAAAACGTTACAGGAGTAGACACTGATGGAAAACTACCAGAATAATTAAATGGAAGTCATTAAAATCATAAAAGAGAACATTATTTTATAAATACCGACACTGGAGGCAAAATACATTGTCTCGTGGAACATTAAGAAGCTCCTATCCCTCCATTGTGAAGTAGGTAAAGAAAAAATTACAATCCCAAAACATAATGTGTATTTTTAGACTTTCGTTAACTGCACGCGGTGCTAGCTGCTATGATTTCCCTGAATTCTCGAATTTAATTACCATCATTAAAAGGTTTTGAAGATTAAAGATTCAGACTTTAGGGATTGTTGAGAGAATAGCACTCTAGCAAGGTAAAGCTCAACTCACAAAATGGAATCGGACAGCTCTGTCCACTTTGCTTTGGACTAGTCATAAATATACATCTCTCCATAATTGAAAACTGTGCAGACACACAGGAACTTGTCGACATTTGCATATGAATACGGTTTTCTTTTCATTTTCTGCTACTCCAAATTCAGCCTTGCACAACGACAACCCCAAACCTCCCTTACTGCAATCCCTTCAAAAGAAATCATTCCAATAGACATTGTGTATGTCCATTCGAATGATCTAACTCCTTGTAATTTTTTTTTGTCTAAATCAGCTGGGCTCAAACCGAGTATCCATATAGCAGCTTCTGGAAACTCAAATGTGTAATCCCCTTCTGAAAAGAAAAAAAAAAAAAAAAAGAAACTTCTGGGCATACAAACAGGACAAAAGAATAAAAACAAAATGCATTTTTTGTTTCAGTTTCAGACATCATTAACACTCAATAGTGATAAAGTTGCATTGTAATCATTTTGTGCATGAGTACAAAAGATGAGCAAAAGACTGGTTTTTAACAGGCATAATTAGATTTTGCTAATTCAAAAGTAAATCGATGATCCAAAAGGGTCATCAATTCAGTTGTACAGCCATTGTGAAAGCAGCTCCATGAGCTAGCACAGACAGAGCTATAATTAATAAGAAGACCTCTTTCTCCTGCAAAGCTGGAACTCGATCAGCACCTTTGATTACATTTTAACAGCATCCAAAATATTCTCTGTTTTGTCTGTGCTTTTTCTAAGTAAAGTAGCTCACCCTCTGTTGTCATTGCAATAAACCTTTATATCACCACATTTTCAATATGGCTTACTTCAGGGGTCCTCAGGGTCCATCAGGGGTCAAATATTAAAAACTTTAAACTTTTATAGCTCTGGTACAGCTTTAAAGGTTTTAAAGTAAATCTGTGGCAAGATTCACATGTTTTAACCAAGCATTTGACATAGTATTAATTCTGCATAAATATAATATGCTGTTAAATATTCTTTTTCTTATTATTCTGGATAAAAATTGGGTGGATACTGATATCCGATATTTATACTGCGGTTATTGCCAGTAACTCATATTGACTGTTATTTATGTACAGGTCACACCACTAACGTCACTACTACTGTCACGTGACCAAAAAAAAAAAACAAAAAAAA
>NW_015113816.1:0-38622 GCF_001443285.1 Poecilia latipinna
GCATAATTTAATAAAAGAGCAGGACATGGTGCTTCTGCTCCAGCGTATATTATTATCTCAGTTAGCTTACAAACATACACGGTATCGACGTTGAAACAGCAGTATGTTAGCAACGGCGCTAACAATGGAGCTAACAACGGAATTTAACATGCGGAGCGTAAAAAAAACCCTCAATCTTTCTGACAGTTAATAAACTAATTTGCAGCCTACAGGTGCGTTTATATATATATATTCATACCTGAAGAAGGGAGATATTTTAATAAAAGAGCCGGACACGGTGCTTCTGCTCCTGCGTATATTATTAATATCTAAGGAGGAAGTTCCGGTGCTCTTCAATATAGCTAGCGCAAGCGCTAGACTCCCCCTGCTGGTTGGATCTGACCATTACATCAGCTAGACATTAACATCTTCAGCCCCAAATGCTGGTAAAGCATTACAACCTCCTAACATCAAAAGAATAAATGTATCTCTGAAATAACCAAATTTCAATCCATCACATCTGCATGTGGGACCCAAGTGCTGCTGGAGCGCACTGCAGAGTGTAGACAGATATTAGTTGAATGCCAATCTAATCCGATACTCGTTTTTTGGCTGATATGGGACTGATTTCCGATATCAATATCGGATTGGGACAAACCTAATATAGATTCCTAAATGATTGTGCTTACAGAAACGAAAAGCTGCTCATCAGTCACCTCCGCATGTTGCATCTGCTCTGTCTGTTTCAGGATGTACGATGTTGGAGGTCAGAGAACCGAACGGAGGAAGTGGATCAGCTGCTTCGAGGACGTCCGAGCGGTCCTGTTTGTCGTGGCTCTTAGCGGATACGACATGACTCTGGTGGAAGACCCCTCAGTGGTACGAGGTTTCACACATCACTCAACTCAGACGACAACGCCACACAATCAGCAAAACAAAAAAACGAATCCATGTTTTGACTCATTTTGTTTAAATTCTCTTGGAACTTTAGAGTGTCTGACTAAACAAACATTTTGATTTGTGTGTTTTCTTCAGAGTATTAAAGTGGCTTGAATCTAATTTTATTTTATTTGAAGCGCTGTTTGATGTGTTTTGTCTTCTCCCTGCAGAACCGCCTCCAGGAGAGCATGAAACTTTTCTCCTCCATCTGCAACAACGTCTTCTTCCGCAGCACCTCCATGGTAAGCCGTTCATCACTTCCTCCGCCTCAGCAGAACCAAACCTGAGCTGTGGTGGAGAACGACAGCAAAAGGTTTTAATCTGTTTTTAACAGACGCTGCTGGTGGAGCCTGGAGCTCCATAACAAAAGAGATATTGCTCAATATTTATTCACCATAGTCATGCTTTTTCATTAGCATCTTTGTGTTTCTGGATGGGAAAGAGAAATCATTTTAAACCGACAGTATCATGTCTGTTTTACTTTGCGAACTCCTTCAGTCATACTGTAGCTGTGGGAAAAGGACAGTATACTCAATTTTAATTCTAAAATGATTGAAATCCAGCCTCACGTTTACAAAGACACACACCTGAATCTGCCTTCCCAGGATGAGCAGCAGGTAGACGCTGCTGTGAAGGTCCTTGAGTCATAAAAGTCCTGCTTCGGATGTGTGTGTGTCAAGTAAACCTGTTGCAATAATCAATTATTAATCGCATGATCGTTTTAGATTTGTAAAATATCTTCCACTAGTGTTGAGTGTTCTGTAATAAAATAAAGTTTGTTGGTCTTTGAGAAGCTGAACGTGTGTAATTAAGGCTCAAAACAATATTATCGTTTATCACAATAATTTATAAGACAATTTATCGTCCAGGAAAATTTATTATTGCTGTATAATCTGTTATTGCTAATGTTAAAACAATTTGAAATGACATCAGAAATGACCTAATGAAGCAACTGTTTGCTGGAAATGTTATAAGACGCCTTCCAAACAAATTCAAGTCCATCAGTCTACACTGAGTTAAATTACTCACAAGTACAAGAATATTCAAGGTTGTTGCAAATCCTAGCAGATTCACCAAACAATTAGATCAGATTAGATCTGAGGCTTCGATACACAGGCTGGCACAGCTGTACTTTACCTTTAAATCCTGGCATGCTGCTGCCAAGTCAATAAAAATTCAGACTTTGTTTCCTCCTTCACACCTGATGCTGAAACTGATGGTAGAGATGCAGAAACATTCCTGGATATTCAGAGAAATCCTGCAGTTTGTGAATGTACATCTCAGTACAGATGTGAATAACATGGCAGTATCACTGTGATGAGATGGCAAAGAAAACCTTAGAGAAAACATTTTAAAATGAGCTTTATCAAATTTGACACAATTTAGGGATTTTTTTTTTTTACTTTCCTGACCAGCTGAGAAAGGGGATGTAGTTTGGTTTTATTAGAGTTTATGACAGTCATAGGTTTGGATCGTGGGTGAGAGCTGGAGTACCAGGAGGAAATCCACCAAGGATGGAAATTGTCAATTAATAAATTAATCTTATTAACTAACAATTAATCAATAAGTGTCCGTTCTCCGTTATGCAGCTTGGCTGAATGAGCGCTACTAAGGTTACTTAAGGAGTCGACTGTTTTTATTTCAAAACAGAACTACATAAAGTTCATTTTGCATCCTATAACGGACTTTGTTTGGACCATTTCTCTTTCCCGTTCTGGGATGTCTGCACCGTCTTTGTTTCTGTATTAACTGGCTCTGTTTTACGATGACCAGTGGCTCCCTCTGCTGGATGGTGGCCAAACTACCGCGCTAAAAAGAAGGTTTAAGCGGATGTTATTAGTTAATTGATCTGAACCAGTGTTGATCTTGTAAAACATTTATTGAAAATTGTTCATTTGTTTGTATCCCTAAAATCCACACATATGTACAGGCAAAACAACAAACAAACTATGTATTTCATTTTGCTGTCAGATTCATTCACAATAGACCCAGCATTAGCAGAACTCAGAGGTCCTGAGTTTAACTCATGTCGACTCAGATCCAATCTGACGAGTCAAGACAGCATCCAGGGCCAACAGGATCCAGATGAACTAAACTTCCACAAGTTCTTCTTGAACAGACGGACAGAAAAATGCTGTTTGATAAACGCTGCTTCCTCACCACTAATTGAAAAGCTTGTTGTATTTAAGCTCGTCTTTGTCAAGGTGACATTTCCCCCCTCTCTTCCAGCTTCCTGTGTGTAATAACATTAAAACTTCACAGCACTGAGCTCACAGACTTAAGTTAAATTTAAAGACTTAGTTCAACTACTGAGAACGCTCCTGTGTTTTCCGGCAACATTTCACCGCTAACACGGTTTTTATTAGTTCAGGTTAATCTGTGTGGAAACAAAGACATATTCAAAGTTCAAAAATAAAACTTCACTGTCCTGATTACTTTCTAATCACATCACAGGCACATAGTTTTACACATTTCCTCCTGCAGAAAACACCAACTAAGTTTTTTTTTTTATCTTTTTTTTTTTTTTAGTCATACAAACTTATTTAAAGCTTCATTACAGCCGAATGGGCAATTAAAATGCCTGCGTGTGACGTGTTTATGTGCCGGCTTTGTGTGTGGGGCTGCACATTACGGCGGCTAACAGGCTCATTAAATAAAACTGTTTAATGATACGTGTTTTTTTTATGTGGCAGGATAATTTGTAACCTCCACCTCAATTAAGTCGTCACTGTGGCTGGTCAGTGATAATTACACACCTAGGTGTTGCTCCGCATCCTGTTTATTGAAAATCTGCTCTACCTTATCGCTCCTTTATTATTATCCGGGGGCTTTTTTCCGCTCTTGTTTGACTTTGTGATCAGACATGCGGGGGAAAAGGTAGAACAAAGTCACAGTTTTAATTAGTTGGGTACAAAGCCTTAAGTACCAGGACGGTGTTTTCCTGAGACGACGGGCAGAGATGCTGATTTACGGACGTGGTCTCCGATCCGCTGGCTGGTCGCGTTCACATGATGCATGAGAGTCATGTGCCGCTATTACCTAATATCAATACAGCTATTGATTTTTGGGTGAATCTTTCTAAGTGACAGTAAATCTGCCTGCTATTCCAGATGGTATTCTGCAAATCAACGTTTTCTCAGTTCCTGCGCTTCCAGCCGACTTTCTCTGTTTGTTGTTGTTGCAGATTTTATTCATGAACAAGATAGACCTTTTCCAAGACAAGATCTTGCACACAGGACGGCATCTGCGGTTATATCTGCCACAGTTTAAAGGTAGGACGGATCCCTATGCATACATGTGAACAGCACAATGTTTGACCAAAAATAGATGTTTCTAATGTCACTGACCTCTATGACCTCAGAGACGTGTATCATTGAAAAAGCAGCATAAAGGTTTTTCATGGACCTGTTACCAGAAAAACCTGATCAAAACTTATTAAGAATCATTTTCCTGTTGGAAAACCCAGCTGGATCAAAGTCTCAACCATCCGGCCTGTAGCGGCGATTGTCTGTCAAACCAAACATCCTATGAAAGTTCAATCAATGAGCCACTTCTGCCGCACTGGGAGGAAGTTTGGTACACAGGCAAAATAAATCCAATGTCCAAAACTTGAAGGTTGCAAGCAAATAACCAAATCAAACTTTTCATTGTTTCCTGCTTCTTCTCCTGCTCTGGTAAGAAAACCACAGGCCCCAAACCCAGTGCATACTGGTCCTATACCAGTCCCTATACTTATAGAAAACAGACCCGCAGTTCTTTCTGTCCTACTTAGAGAAACAAATTTAAAAAATGAAATAAAATCAATAATTATTAACCTACAAGTAAACTCTGAAAATAATACAAAATATAAAGTAAACTAAGAATAAACTAACAAAATTCAAATTGATTAAAAAAAAAAGAATAAATATCTTAAAGACGACCTTCAGACGAAAGGAAACTGGTCAGGAAGTTTAAACTTTGGTTTAGAACTTGGAGTCAGTATGTTGGTAATATAAACAAAACTTCTCCAGCCTCAATCTAGACAACAAGCTCAACGTTGAGAGTGAAATTAGAGACTGACGTTATTAAAGAAATGCCTTTTGGGAAATTTAGTTTGTGTTGTGTTCACTGTAAATGTGTATTTTGATTAAAGCTCACTCTAAGGTACCCAGAAATTAATATTCGAATGTCTGATGTTGTGTTTATTAAATATTTATGAGAAGGAAATGCAGCCTGTACCTTCAGCAGATCTTTATTAGCTCTAAATGCACTAATTTGCTACTACAAAACAATTTAAAAAATCTACATGATATATTAATGGTGTCTCAGAAATGTATAATATTAACAAACAGACATGCATGAGTGATATTTGATACTTTATTTTGCACTGATGTGTAAATATCCAGACCCTTCCTTTAACCTTGACTTTTACCCATCATCTCATTTCTCTAGAGGCTTTTGAGTAAACCTTTCATATTCCCATCATGCAGTCTGATTAGCTCCTTATCTAAGATTTGACCAGTAACTCTCTGATTCTGTTTCTCCATTACAGACATGCTCAGCCGTGCATCCGTCTGCCTTTCCTGCTCATGTTTTATGCAATAAATAAATAAGAAAAAAATGCTTCTTGTTCCACCTCAGTAGTTTACTCAGACACGTCGGTCCTTAAAACTCCATAAAGCGATGCATAAACCCAAAGCCGGTTTGGCAGCTTATTAAGCACAGAGACGGGGCTGATGATAAGCTCTCAGTGGCCCCACATGCTGTTATTTCTGGAGGTTTTGTATATCTGCTCGGTGTCGTGCCGCCCGTGTCTCAGCGGGCTCAACGGGAGCCGTGTCCTCTCTGCTCTCATGCAAATGTCAATAAAAATGCTAACGCGGCTCGGATTGGGGTCAGCCAGCAGAGCGACCTGAGCGCCGATACGATGAGTCCGAGTTCTGGCTCAGGTTCGCAGCTGCGGCGAATTAATCGTTCTTCTAAGCCGTTTCAGTTCATCCGCGGTGAAGAGACAACATCAGCACTGCAAAGTGACCTCGCTCTGGTTTTAAAAGAACCAGTTTGAAGACGAAGATTTTAATTTGAAACTTGAAGTTCATTGTAGATCGCCACATTGACCCAACATCTTTATTTTTAAGATGTTGCTGCTGAAGGAGTAAAGTCTTTCCCAACTTTCTTCCTTCTTTGTCCAGCTGCTTCTCCTGATTCTGATTACAACTTCCCTCTCCTCAAATAAAACTGTCTGATGAAGATGCACAGAATATGTTTGCGTGAATCAAGTCTGAATTTGTTTACGTCCTGAGCAGCACATAGATCAATTTTGGTCAGTTCCAGCATTTATAGATTTTACATCTTTACTAAGACAAAGTTTGAATACCCTAAAAAAGTGATTTTCATGTTTTATTGGCAAATCGCACAGCTGCTATGTAATATTAAGAAGTCTGGAAAAATATGAATTTGAGTTATTATTGTTGTTATTGTTGCCTAACAGATAAAATGTGCATTTCTGTAAAGAAGGAAGCTTTTTGCATAAAGTGTTGACATTGTCCTTTAGCGTACATTCATGCAAAAATGTAAAAAAAAAAAAAAAACTGGCAAAAATGAGTCTGATGCAGACACCAAGACAAACCACTAGATGTGTTTTTTATACCGTGGATCACAAACTGATCCACGGTAAAAACAGGGGATAATTAACACACTTAAACAATGTGAAAGAGTTTTTATGAGAAATTAAAGTTCTTCATAAAAGTTCTGAAATAGTCCTTTAACATGCAGCTGACTCACATGCAGTGGTGTTTTTTTTTTTTTTTTGTTGGTTCATGATTTGTGATTTTAAAAAAAAACAGGTAAATGTTCTGTGTTTTCATGTCAACAATCTGATGGCAAAAAAATTAGTCTGGAAAAGTATTGGCATTTTTAGATGTAAAATCTGTTTGAAAACAGTAATTAGTGAAATTAGTTAACTGAACTGTAACTTGGCTCAAAGTTTGTCAAAATGCAGCTGAGAAGGAAACATTGTCGTTCTTCTTTCACACGTTCTCTGATGAATTTCTAAACACTTTGAGTTTTTTCTTGCCCATTAGAAACAGCTGCACCAATAAAATCCTGTAGCCAATGGAAACTTTGTTAAAGAGCATCCACCCATTAAGGCTCCAGTCAGGACTTTAATTAACCCGTCGCTTTCTCTGTGCAGGGGGTCATAGTTCATTTGCGTTCCATGCATAGATTGTCAAACCTCTCAAGCCACACGGGTTCTAGAGGACGGATTTACGGCTGTACCGGAGAGGCAAACCATGACAATGAACTGTTATTGTTGTTATTAATGAGAGAGAAGTGACCTAACTGTTGCTCAACCCTCCAGGCGCGGACTGTGACGTCGATTCGGCCGCACGCTTCATCCTCGCCACCTTCGTCTCGCTCAACAACAGCCCCAAGAAGCTCATCTACCACCACTTCACCACGGCAACCGACACCTCCAACATCCAGGTCGTCTTTCAGGTGGTTATGGAGACGATCATTAAGGAGAACCTGGAGGCTGTGTCGCTCCTGTAGCCACCGGCGGCGGCGCCTCAGTGAAGTTTCATTTAAAAAAGACTGAAATGAACCAAAACAAAGTTTGTCCTCTATGAATATTTAACTTCCTACAACTGCAAAAACCAAGCTCTGAAGCTTTTTGCTTCCAAAACACCCCGGGCTTTCCTTTTTGCATTTGTGACTGAAGCACAACAGAGAGGCGCGGTGAGGATTTACTGTTTGTCCGCTTCCTTCCTCCTCGCAGGATTCACCCATGCATACCGTCGTGTTTCCCCCCTCCCCCCCTTCATCCATCACCTTGTCTCTGCGCCGTGCGTCACAGCCTCCTAATGAGGCGCTCATGGTCGTGTAACTACTCACGGGTTTGTGTTCGCCCGAGATCCCAGACCCAGCAGGGCATCTTATAATCTGTGCCATTAACTGTCCCACTGACTTAATACCAGCCACCAGTGATGCGGCGGCGGAGCTTATTACAAGCAAAACGTGTACATTAAAAACACCCCAGAGGTCGTCTGACTTGGGTTTTAATTTCCTTTCTTCCCACCTGTGACACATCGGCTCTTAAACTCTGATTTACAAAACACTGCCTCCTGCGTGTGTGAGCTGTGGCGTTATCTGTTCCGGAGTTTGTTTCTGAAGGTTCCCCTGAGCGACCGGCGGTGCCGACTTCAGTAATAAACAATATTTGTCCATGACTGACGGAGCCTTTCACTGAAACTAAAAAAAACATCCCAAAGTGCTTTTATATGATGAAGCGGTGATGTGTGTGTGTGTGTGTGTGTGTGTGTTGTTTTAATCTGAAATGTGAATAAATGTGACTCTGTCCTCTTTGACAGACACGAAAACAAACCTTTCAAGGTTGTGAAGCAAATTCAGACAACAGCAGGTTGATATTGTTTGTTTGTTCATTTTAATAGATAAATAAATAAAAGTAATTTACAGGAGTTCTGGAAAACTGCAGATAAACCTCTGGAGATTTTTGAACATTTATGCAAAGGGGTTGGAATGAAAATGGCTTTATCTGACGGTCTGGTATTGGGTTTTTTTTCCCCCCTGTTTACATTTTTTTTCTTTGCAACCAAAAGCAAAACGAACATTTTTTTTAAGCATTTTTCTTTAAATAAGAGAAAACATTCAAAGTCTGCAACGGTCCGTCATCATCATAGCAAAAATCTCCGTCCATCCCTCATCTCTGTTTAGATTTTTTTTTCCTGCTTTTCCAGAAAAGATCTCTAGTTTTTCTCTCTCTTTCTATCTGTTTTCTTTCTTTCTTTCTTTCTTTCTTTCTTTTTTTTGGAGGACGATGAGGAGGATTCACGCAGACTCATGCGGACAGGCAGTCCAAGGAGTCCAGGGTGAGGAAGACGTCTGCCTTGCACTGGAAGGTTCCTGTCCCGTCCTGCAGCAGCTCGCAGCTCTTCAGGTTCGGAGAGATGTCCTTCAGGCAGATGGCCTGGAGTTTGGAGAGAAATCAAAGTTGAAATGAAACACGGTGTTGTCTTACAATGTCACTGCTGAAAGAAAACTCGTAGAAATATCAGAATCAAATTCAATTATGTATGTTTGTATATGTAAATCAGTGTTTGTGTGTGTTCACTGATAGGATTCAGCCCAAATATTTCTAACTAGCAGAACAGCTGTTTGTTTTGCGCTTTAATCTGCGCCTTTGCGCATAACGCATAAGTTTTGTTTTTTTTTTTGCAAGCCACACATGTATACATAGCGCCATGTACTCTATATCGGAGTTCCCTTTGCATTTCAAAGAACGTTTCACTTTTCATGCCATCTTTAGCAAAACAGCAACTCTTGAGCGAAAAGCACGATTTTACGCGCGCAACCACTCTGAGCAGAAATGAACTTTCTGCTCTCTGAGGAGAGCCTACCATGTTCTTCAGGACGGAGATTTGCTTGTTGGTCTCTTGGATCAAGTTGTTTCCCGCCGCCTCCCCGCTGTCCATCACCGTCTCCTCGGACTCGGCTCTCCGGACGGTCGGAGACCTCCTGATGCCGGACAGCAGCCCGGAGGCGCGGCCCACAGAGTAGTAGTTGGGTCCGGTCACCTGCTTGTACCAGGCTTCGACGGACTGGCAGGAGATGAGCAGAGACACTCCGACGCACACCACGGCGAACCTGACGGACTTCTTCATCTCCAGGACGGTTTTGGCACTTTTTTGGAGGTTAGGGGGTTGATTTTTTTTTTTTTTTTTAAATTTTACGCACAAGAAAATAGCGCTTCTACAGGTCTGCTCCTTCGTCTGCGGACACTTTGTTTTTGCTGGAATCTTGGAAAAGTTTCTGTTTCTTATATAGGGAGGCTGGGTGAGGTTTATCGTGACACAGGACATTCGTCAAATCAGAGCCAAGGTGGGCGGATGATGATGATCCGTCTGTAGAAAATGGGGGGTGTAGAGGGGAACGACGCTAATTGATCCGTTTCTGATGGGCTGCTGGAGCCACGCCATCACGATGCGTGTCTGTGTGTGAGGTATGAGGACGTCACTCCTTCTGACGTTTTAAGGGGTCAAAATGAATCTGTCGTCCTTGAAAGAAATGTGAGGCAAGAGGTCACAGCTTAAGAGGAAGGTGTGGGTTTCATGTGCGAAAGTGGACAAATTATTACTGAAAATACCTGCAGATGAATCTATAGCTGATCACGACGCAGCGCCTGAGTCCGTCTACGTCAGTTTTATGAAGTTTTATGGATTTTGTCCCGCAACAAACACAAACTGTAATTTTTTGTTGTTTTTTATCGGGGTTTTATTTGTCAGGCCAGGAAGGAAATGTGCAGTCTGCACATATTTTTAAATTTTCTTTACATACACAAAAATGTGAAAAGTGTGGCGTGTATTTATATTCAACCCCTTAAGTGGAGCCACATCGCTGTACTTTTATAGTTCCAAATTTCTCTCTTTTTTTATTTTAGTTTTTTTGGTTTATTATTTGTAAAGAAAGAAACAAATGCAAACTGTGCATCTTTTCCCTTCCACTTGACAATTTTATACTGTGTCCATCACATAAAATCCTCTGTGATTATGTGACAAAGCGTGAGCAAAGCATGTGAGTATATGTTTGAAAGGCTCTATATGGGTTTGATGTGGAGCTCTCAGGGGAAACGTTATAATCAATAAAAAACATTTTTAGGACACAGGCTGAGTCCTCCGACAAGCGCCATGAACTCCTCTGAATGGTGTAATTAGCAGATCAGTCTTAGTCAGCCAGACTGAATAATTAAACAAACAAACAGTTAAACTGTAATTATGTTGGGTTTCTATGAGAACGCGTCATGAGACTTCTGATGATGGAAGGTTGGTCTTAGTGGGAGACAAAAACAAATGTTGAAGGAGACAGAAAAACTGAAACGATGTAAAGAATTAACTCGAGTTTTATTTCTTATTTACAGCTTATTCTATTACAAAAAAACAGAAAACCAAATGAACGAAGTTATTTGAAAATATCACGTCAGCGAAGATGGAAGAAAATACCATCAGAGCAAGTCAGAGGCCGTTGTAGAGGGGTCTGCAGTGAGGCTCCAGCTTCTCCTCCAGGACGTAGTCCGGCCCGCAGACCCAGGGGTCTCCCGTCGCCCACTGCCATTTCTGCAGGAGCTGCCTCAGGTTGTCCAGCACGCCGCTGTAGGACGGGTCCGACGCCAGGTTCTTGGCTTCCTGAGGGTCGGTCCTGGGTTTGTTCACAACAAAACACTATCAGGTTCCTCTGCTTGAGGAGTATAAACCCTGAGTCAGTCTGAGTGTATGAAACATTAAACGAACTATGTTTAAAAATGCGAATAATACGCCGTTCGCTTCGTCTGCAACTGGTCCAGAACTCAGCTGATAGGTTTTTAACTGGTACCAGTAAAACAGCCAGCATTACCAGTTCATTACTGGTTCCCTCTTAAAATGTACAGGCACATCTGAATAGTTTTAAATATCAAAAAGTCAAATCTGTATAGATTACTTACACACTGACACATATATTTTTGTGAAATGATTATTCCTATTTATTTTGATTATTAAGGCTAAGAGCAAAATACTTTCTCCACTATATACACACATATATATGTATATGTATGTGTGTGTGTGTGTGTGATCTACCCGTCTGGTTGTAATCCAATTATATAAACATACTGACATTTTTCCTCTTATTATGCTACATAACAGCTGAGAACAGGGAGGGGGACTGAAACTAATGATCACTTACAATATTAATTTATCTGTCATCATTTCTGAAGCAACAGTTTGTCACCTAAATGAAGAAGAATGACCATCACTTCTACACAAGGCCTAAGACGGCATCTTCGAAAGACTAACAAGCAAAAACGATGGATGACTGAATACTTAGCGGCTTAGTTTATGGGCGTCTGATGCTCAACGTTATGTTTTAGTGTGTTTAGGGGGACAAGAACAACTTCTGCTTTATTTACCTCAAAATCACTGGAGAAGAGAAACTGCTTAATGCATAAATTAACTTTAACTTTTATGAAAAAGAGGAGCGTTTTCTCTTATTAAAGCTGCACAGAATTTGAACAAATTATATTTTCCTTATGCTGCAATTTCAGGAAATGTGGGCCTGGTTGATTTTTTTAATTAATTTCAATGTTCAGATTTGGGGTTTTTTCCCTTAAAGATTAAAAATCTTGATTTAGTTTTACTCTTTTTCTTTTTTATTTTTGGTTAAGTTGTGTTGAACAAATTTCTCCCATATGCGTCAGTTTTCAACCTGAACCCTGACCCTGGACTCAGACCTGGTGTCGAACAGCTCCCAGCGCTCCCTGTAGTAATACTGGTCCAGACTCTTGAACCAGTGAGTCGGCCGCTGCAGCCTGGTCCGGTTCAGCAGGTCCTGGAAGGTCGGGGACACGTACAGGTCCTGGTCGATGGGGAAGGGCATGCGGTAGTGCATGTTGTGAAGAAGGTGGTACGCCCCCTGGTGGACGGAGCGGATCGGGTAGTACATGGTCACCTGAAATCAGAGCGCATTTCGTCAGGGCCTGGAGTTTTGAGTTCCTCCTGACTGAGCGACGGTGAGGTCTCGACCTCGTGCAGCGACTGGCTGGAGTACACCGTGTTCCAGCTGCTGGGGTCGGAGGTCAAAGCGGGCAGCAAGGAGCGGCCGGTGAGGAGGACCTGCAAGGACGGACTCTCGGGGAGGATGTAGGATGGATAGGGGATAGAAAACCAGTCCAGGACGGTGGGAGTGATGTCTACAGAAACACAGAAAGAAACAGGAGGGTGACAAATATGGAAGATAAATTTAAACTGTGACCTGCTATCACTGAACATTAAATCAGCTCATAAATGGATCAAATTAAGAAGTAGCTCATCGTTTTGCATGATTATCGAGTAAATGACACAGAACTAACAAAATCTTCATAGTAAGAGTCTGATGCAAACACTCGTCCACAGAGCTTGATCAAAATGCTGCAAATACACCGATCAATATAAATGATCGATTTCACCAGCAACGCATAAAAAGCTTTTTCCTTGTCGGCACCGATCTGCAACAGTGTTTTATTTATTTATTTTTTTATATTCTGTTTAACAAAATCTGTGCATTCTGCTAAATTATTGTTATTGCTGTTCTCTGTTAGTCTACATTTTCTTTTACATAATTTGCGCTGACTGATAAAAATGATCTGATCTTGTGAAATATTAACAGTGTGTATTTTAAAGAATATAAACGTTTCTTCATTAGCAATATTGACATTCAGTTCATGTCATCTTAGCAGCTGAGCAGCTTCTGTTGTGTTCCCGTGTCTCCCTCTAGTGGCAGCAGAAACACATTGACCGGAAAAACTGACACTAAAAATACATATTCACTGTTAAAACCCTTGAGGGGTTCTCTGAAAGCTGGAAGTGCGTGTTGTCCTGCTAATGTTCTCTCTGGTCAGGTTATTGTCAAACCAGATGGCCTGACGCCTGTTGAGGCCAAAAAGTGACGTTTTTACAGATCGTCAGGCCACACGGGCCTAAATGAGCTCAAAGAAAGTGACAGCACTTTTGCACGGAGTTGATACTGAGACTCAACTTGTATCTATGTCTTGTGATTTGGGTGACAAAACTTCTCCGATTGACGATTTGTACCTGAGAGCGGTGGATCCCAAAGCTGGGACCATGTTTGTGATGACAGGACAGAAATGGATGCTTCCTGGCATTTCTCTTCAAACAGCTAGACTGGACACAGTGGCTAGATAAGGCTGGGTCCTAATCCGCTCAGATTGTCACAATTTCCACTATTTGAAACATTTCAATTAGTCCTGAGACTGTGGCTCCAGGCAGCTTCAGGTAAGCAGATGTTTTTTGTTCCCTATCGAAGATCAACATTTACATCCGTCTTACTCTAGACTCATCTTCTCTTGTCCATCCAGTTTTGAGGAGTGGCTAAAGGAAATAGTCCTGTCTAAAAAATAGGTATTACATATTCTGATCAGCTTTAAACTGTCATGTTTAAATTTCTAAAAATGCTTTACTTACAATCTTGCCATAACTGTACACTGTTTCCCGTTATATAACTGCATCCTCCTAATTATAAGTACCCAGAGAGGATTGGAGGTGAGTGATCCGCTGTTGGGTGGAGGATGTGGCCGTCTCTCACCCAGCAGACTGACGAAGGCCTGGCTGGTGTTGCCCCACCGCTCCCTGTGCTCTGGGGAGGAAACCAACATGGGTTCAGCGGTTCCAGACCGATACAGGTTGGTTCTGCCATTGGGGAAAGGGATCCCGTTGTCAGAGCTGTAGATGATCAGAGTGTCGTTGTCGTAACCGGCATCCCGCAGCTCCTGAAGAACCAACCCGATACCTGCAGAGGGACTTTGTGGGTTAGTCTGCCTCATCCTTTTGTTGTTGTTGTTTTGTTTTTTTTTTGCGCTTGTGAAGGTGCTGAACAGACCCTGATCCAGCCGGCTGACTGTGGTGTACTGTGCGGCCAGGTCGGCCCGAGCAGCCGGTGTGTCGGGTACGAAGGGAGGAACCTGAAGACGTTCAGAGTTAGAAACACGGCGCTCTGGATTTAGTTCCTCAAAACGACTTGAATCCATTTTATGAATCCATTGAAAACCTTACATCACTGACTAGGGCTGGGCAATAAACCAGTAACAACATATATAGAAATAGACACCTAATCAATATCAATACAAAACACATCTGATAGAATATTCAATAATTTGACTGCACTTCAGAACCGCACAGCATTCTGGGGGATGTAGGCAGAGGAAAGATTTCACCTGCCAAAGCAAGGCAGGTGACATCAACTAACTCACTCTTTGGTTACCTAGCAACAACCTGCTGAGCAGAAGCTTAAACATAAAAAACAGTCTGTGGAGTGAAAGAGGAAAATTAGGACAACAGCTTGAGAGGAAACTGTGGATGAAACAGAAAGGTCACGTCACCAGTCTGCCATTATTTCAGATATTTAAAACAAAAATCTAATCAGCAATTATCGATATCGACTGATATGACAACCTTTTATCATGATACATTTTGCAACAGCGTTGCCACTCACCTTAACTTGCTCTGGTGTGTAGTACACTGGCTTCCAGTCGGGAATTAAACCCATTCCCGGTTCTCCGTTCCCAAACTTCTCACAGAAAGCCCCA
Source organism: Poecilia latipinna (assembly GCF_001443285.1). Classification (NCBI taxonomy): domain Eukaryota; kingdom Metazoa; phylum Chordata; class Actinopteri; order Cyprinodontiformes; family Poeciliidae; genus Poecilia; species Poecilia latipinna. The sequence goes on from NW_015113816.1 coordinate 15,026, forward strand.
TACTGGGGCTGCGAATGGCCACATCGGTGGGTGTCATGGAAGGCCACGTAAAGAAAAAACGGCCTCTCCTCCTCCTCCTCTGCGTTCACGCCTCTTACTCGCCTTCGCTCGGCTGCTTCCTCCTTGTGAGTCTGGAAGAACTTGCGGACCAGGAGTTTGATCCGGGTGATGTTCCTGCCCACTTGGAGGACGGAGCTGTTTTCCTCCGTGTAGGCGAAGTCAAAGGGGTAAACAGATCCAGGACCGACGTGCTTCTTCCCGATTATACCTGCGGGAATTGACAGGGAAAAAAAAAAAAAAAAAGAGATCAAAGGAAGGCAACACAGAGTGAAGAAACGTGATAAGATGTCCGTTTTTAAATGAACCTGTGTGTACGTCGGCCTGGCTGAGGAGCAGCGGTAGACTCTGTACTCCGTCGAATGAGTTGAAGTGATGAACTCCCTGATGGAGGCCATACATGCCGTTCTGATGCTGAAAACACAGGACTAACCTCAGTGACATCAAAAAGGAGGGACTGGCAGGTACAGGGAGGGGTGTGTGGTTGTGTGTGTGTGTGTGTGTGTGTTACCTGCGGCAGACCCGTGAGGATGGCGGAGCGGCTCGGGGAGCAGCTGCTGACGGATGTGAAGGCGTTCCTGAACACAACGCTGCGTTGGGCCAGAGAGCGCAGGTGGGGCGTGTGGACCACAGAGTTATTATAGACGTCTGTTTCAAAACCTGCATCATCAGCTGGGGAGGAAAAGAAAAAGAAATTCATCTTAACTTTATTGTTACCTGAAATGGGGTCTGGCCATAGTTTAACAACTTCGTAGTTGTCCACAAAACAGTCGATGACCTCCTCCACATGGAGGATAAGCCACAAAAGATCACAGCAAAAAAGCCGGCTGCTCACAGAGTGCTTCAGCCAAAAAGTTGAGTGGAAGGAAAAAGAGTGGCAGAAAAAAAAGGTGCAAAAGCAACAGAGATGACAGCAGCAAAGCTGATGTAGAAAATTGGAGAGATTTTCATATTGTGTGGACTGTCAATGGTTTAAGATAGATGACATCAAGGTCACATGCTAAAGGTGTCACAATTATCATGTCAAGACAGGATACTGTTCACATGGATGTTGAAAAGGCTAACATTACTGTATGAATCATTTTTTTAACTGAATTTTGGTCTCATTACTGTTGGATATAAATGGAATATTAACTTCTGAATTGGATCACCAATCAACATTTCCTATCTTGTAATGAAATGAGATGCACCCATATTTATCCTATTTGATCAGTATTTTGTATTAATAAAGATAACTTTTAACAAATATAAACCAGCCTAGCTGCTAGGAAGAACATAGAAACGTAAAATAAATGACAGATGATGACACAAGACTGTTGCATAGCTCTCTGCACATAGAGATTTGTCAAACCAAACATCTAACATTCACAAATCAATAAGTTGCTGCTGACTGTGGTGATATTTTTGCACGCAAGCAAGCAAATAAAGTCCAATGTCCAAAATCTGAAAGTTACGTTTTAGTGATTAGTTATCCAGTTTGGCAAACAATGCACAAAAATCCTCTTTTTTACTTTCCTGCTGCTTCTAATATGGTGAAAAAACAAAACAAAACTTTAAACAGTGGTTCACCGCAGTGCATGCTGGTCTTATACCAGTCCCTTTTACAGAAATTGCACTTCCTGGCTGACTTACAAAGGCAAAGAGCAAACAAAAAAAATATTATGAACTAAAAAAAACAACCAAATAAAAAACAAACAAAAAAAAACTAAAACTTGTAAATAATCAACAACAACAAATATAAAGAATAAAAAAAAACGAAGATATCCAAGAACAGATTTTAACAAAACTCAAAATAATACAAATAAAGAACAAGTAGCTGGAACAGATACTGGTGTAGCTAATGAAATAAAGAAAGACTGGTACAAACATACAATGAAATGATACCTTAACAGTTTAATTTCCAAAAAGTTTAATTTTTATCCAACATATTAAATAGTTACGCACCAATAATTAGAAGGACATTTCTTCTCTTTGACTCCGACACGCGACAAGAGGCTACAAGCACAAACAGCAACTGGATCCGCATAATGAGGGTTTAAATATCTGCTGAAAACCTGAGAAACAAATCAGATCCGCAGCTCTTTAAACGTTATGATATGCGGAGACAACCAAAAGCCGCCATTCTTTAAACTTCCGGAAACAACTGGCGCTCCCGTCACGTGACAGCGGTCACGTGACTTGGAAGAAAACGGGAAGTTGTTACTGTGAACGTCTGAGTCGGGTTTTAGAGAAGTGGATTTTAGCAGCTATTATTTAACAGAGGTGGATGTGAAAAATCACAGCCTGGCCGATGAAAGGTGCCGAGAGGAGGACTGCAGTCAGCACAATGTGGTGGTATATTATATTCTATTTTTATTGTATTATTTGTCTACCCTCATTTCTGTTAAATTTTAATATCTCACTTCTTTGAAATTGCATGGCAACAGAGTGCATATTCCTAACATTTTGAGTTTAGTCGTCTTGTTTGCTCATACCTTTATGGATAGCTTCCCTAACACAACTTTAATCAGTCAGGATGTTCAGGTACATGAATATCACCTGTCTGTCACATGATCTTCCTATGACTGTCAAAGTCACACACCTGAGCATAACCTATGGGAAGTGTGGGAGGAAGCTGACAAGTTTTGTTTGTTTTTGCGTTTTTGTTCCACCTGAAGGTAAGGAGTGTGTTTGCTTTTGAGAAGTTCACACAGGAGCGCAGACACATGCATCCCCTCAGAGCAGGTGTGTGTTTTTTTCCTGAAAGCTGGGAATCACAGCAGGAAAACCAAACGACCCAAAGCTAACGAGCTCAGCAGGGAAACCCTGAACTCACTGTGAGCGCTTTAATTCTCTTCTTATACACACATTCCTAAATATTTAGATTGATTTTTTAACTTCTTTTTAAATCTTCTCTCTGCCTCCAAGGGTTTGTAGAAATGGATCGGCCGCTGCAGGGAGGACAGTCGTCCCGGCGCTGCTGTGCTTACAGCACCCTGAAGTCCTGGCTGCCCATTCTCTCCTGGTTACCCAAGTACAAGGTGAGGTACCTGCAGATGGACCTGCTGGCGGGCCTCACTGTCGGGCTGACCACCGTACCACAGGCTCTCGCTTATGCAGAAGTGGCCGGACTTCCTGTTCAAGTGAGGTTAAGTTTGACTTTTGATGAACATGATGTTTTTTTTCTAATGTCTTTTATTTCCCCCAACTGATGAAACGCATCAGAATGATGCTACCACCACCATGCTTCTCCCTGGACTTTATGATTCACTTTGTTCATTAATGTTCTTTAACAAACTTGTGCGTTTTTGTAATAAGATAAATTTACACACAAGTGGACTCTATTTACTAATACAGCAACTTTAACACTTTTTAGCATTTTAGCATTTATTTCAGACAGGAGCAAAAAAACCCCCCAAAAAACAGAAACAAACATGTATAAATAAACAAGTAAACAAAAAAAGTAACGCAACAATCAAAATAGTCCAACAACAACAAATGTCTGAAAAGAAGTAGAAAGAGCATGTGTTTATTTAATCCTACTGACAACTGGTTTCACTGGATTTTATTTAGTACTAAAGAGGACTGAATACTAAAGCATGCCAAACTTTTCTGATTTTCATTTGTAACAAATTTTTAAAACCTCATATTCTTTTCATTTAACTTTATAATCAAGTGCTGCTTTCTGTTGATCTATCCCGTTAAATCCCAATAAAATGCACTGAAGTTTGTGGTTGTAATGTGGCGATCCGCTATGATTGAAAATATAACAAATGAGTGGGATTTACGTATTCAGCTACATATAGTTAAAGTAAAATTAACTTATCCTATTAATGAGGGCATCAGTGGGTTTGTGAGTTGAGATGCTTTCAATCAGAAATGTTTACTCGTCACAACAAACGTTGTGCTCTGGTCGTTTCTCACAGTACGGACTCTACTCTGCCTTCATGGGCGGCTTCATCTACACGCTCCTGGGGACATCTAAGGACGTGACACTGGGTCCAACGGCCATCATGTCCCTCCTGTGTTTCTCTGTGGTGGGCGGCCAGCCTCACCGGGCCGTCCTGCTCAGCCTCCTCTGTGGAGTCATCCAGGCCGGCATGGCGTTACTCAGATTGGGTAAGAGATGCTGCCGCCGCCGCCGCCGCAGCTTTAAAGATGTTACTTGAGCTAACGCAGATCCTCTTTTTAACTTTGCTGTCTGTTCTTTGCACGTTTAAAATGGCTAAAATAAATTGGCAGAAGTAGCAGAGATAAAATCTCCCGTCTGTTTCCGACTGATTCTGTCTACAATTCATTGTTTTCCTCAGGATTCCTGCTGGACTTCATCTCTTATCCTGTAATAAAAGGCTTCACCTGCGCTGCTGCAGTCACCATCGGCTTCGGCCAGGTCAAAGTGAGGCTACACACACACACGCACACACACACACACACACACACACACACACACACACACACACACGCACACACACCTCTTCATGCTGTGTGACCTCAGTGTTCTATCGGCATAATTATCAAAGTGTTGAACATAGTTTCTTTGAACAGAATGCAACAACAAATTGCTCAGTTTTAGTAACTGAGAAATTTTGTTCGTTCAATATTATTTGCTATTTTTAATAGAATTGAAGTTAAAATGATATGATCTCAGTTCGATAGTGTTTTCCACAGATGTGAGCTTGACCTCTTCAACTGGAAAGCCAATCTGTTTGGACATGTCAGTATTCAGAAAGTGGTTTGGCATCGCCTTGCTGAAATCACCTGTGATATCCTGATAGCTGTGTGTGCGGCTCTAAAGCTTTCGTCACAGGATACAGGAACTGCTTTTTAATCAGCGTCAGAATGAGAAAGCTTTTCGTTGTCATGATGACTCCGCACAACCAAAAGCTGTTTGAATTGACGCTGACAAATAACAGCAAAAACAAAATGTTGAACAACACGGCACTGAGGAAGAGCAAAAAAGAGTCGTTGCAATAACATCTGTCAGGAAATTGGTTATATTTTCGTTTATTGTAATGCCTGCTTCATCCCAATCTGCTGCAGAAGGCTGGTGTCTGTCTGCAACGAGTTTAAACCAGAGTGTTTATGTTCTCTGTGCTTTTTAAATTATTTTGGCACAACTTTGATGCAGATTTGTGTTTAGGGCCAAATTTTAATTTATATTAATGACTTTTAAACTAAACTAAACGGAGCATTCAGTGCTCTTTGGAGACTTTTCCGCCTATTCAAATACGCTTTCAGGTAGGTTTGAATTTATTTTTGTCCTTTTTTGTTCATAGAAAATTGTTTTATCATTTTCCATAAAGTGAAGATATTTCTTCTGTTATTTGAGCAATTTGCATATACTGACAAAGTTCAAAGTTTTTTGTGTGGGGGTGGTTTTGCTAAAAAAAACAAACATACACACACTTTAATTACTAAACTTTCACTTAAGGGCATATAGAGCCTTGGATATTTGCTATAAGATTATATAGAATGTATGTCTGTGTATATATAATGTATGAAATAAAACTTCATGTTGGTTCAAAGCATGAATGTTCAAACTCATTGTGGGGTTTACAATGCTGCTGAACTGGTTTAAGCTCCTTCTGTTTACGTGTGTGATGTGGGTGGTTAAACTGGTTCCCGATTGCAGAACATTCTGGGAATCCGGGATGTCCCTCACCAGTTCTTCCTGGAGGTTTACTACACCTTCCACAAGATCCCAGAGGCCAGAGTGGGCGACGTGGTCCTGGGCCTGGTTTGTCTCGCTCTGCTGATCGCACTGATGTTCATCAAGTCACATCCGGGCTCTGACCACGGATCATCAGTCTACTCCAGATTCGCCAGGAAACTGGTGTGGGCTGTGGCCACCAGTCAGTACTTCTCTCACATTTTCACAAAAACTAAAACCTGGTTGGTTGAACTTCTCAACGTGAGCCGTTTCCCCTCTTTGTCCTGATCAGTGCGTAATGCCCTGGTGGTCGTGGCTGCGACTCTGGTGGCGTTTTCCTGGGACGCTTTTGGACATCATGTGTTCACCATCACTGGGCACACGACTCAGGGACTCCCGCCGTTCAGCCCCCCGCCCACCTCGGACACCACGTCCAACGGCACCGTCGTCTCTTTTAGAGAGATTGTAGAGGTCAGAAGCAGAAGTCTGAGCTGCAGGATTCACTTCTCCATTTCTCTCTGACACGTGTCGCTGACCAGTCATGCTTTCTCGCTGCGGTCGGTGCAGGACTTTGGAGGAGGGCTGGCTGTGATCCCTCTCATGGGTCTGTTGGAGAGCATTGCTATCGCCAAAGCTTTTGGTAAGCTCCTTTATCGGTTCTTACAATGTTGCTCTACTGATCGTCATCCAGAGTACAGGAACCTCTGATAACTTTTTTTCTCTTCAGCTCAACCCTAAAGTTTTCTACATTGTGTCTAAAATGTAATGGTGCCATGAAGGTTCCCAGGAGCCAAAACATTCAATACCACCAAGTAAAAAAATGACCCTACTGAATAAATGCGGTCTAATTAAATGCTGGACTAATCTAAATTAATGCAGCAATAAAACCTGAATTTATTTTAAGGGTTTTCCACGTTATATCCAACAGTTGCGGCGAGTTGTGGATGATTTTTTTATTGAATAAAGTCTTCAGCAACAATGGAGCATCAAGTTCATCTTGTCTTTGTCTGTTTCCTCCCAGCCAGTCAGAACAGCTACAGGATCGATGCCAACCAGGAGCTGCTGGCCATAGGTGTGACCAACATCATGGGCTCCTTCGTGTCAGCGTACCCCGTCACCGGCAGCTTCGGACGGTTCGTGTTTGGCTCTCTGAAGGATCTGCTTTACCGTTCTTTTTAACTCTTATATCGTCAACATGCTATCTTCCTCTTAGGACGGCGGTGAACTCTCAGACGGGGGTTTGCACCCCAGCTGGAGGCATCGTCACCAGTAGGTTTGATCCTTTTCCTCTCCTGCCCTCTTGTGGCAGACTGTGTTACTGCATCTTTCTGCTGTCATAATAATAATAATAGAAATGTCCTCACCCTCTAACTACAACATGATTCTTAGTTGATCTAAACTTGTATGTAAGAATATTATCATGTTGATTAAACAGCAGAAAACTCCAATGGTTAGTTGAATATAAAAGCTAAACCTTTATCTGTTTTTCCTCTTCTTTGTGCATGTGCAGGCGTGATCGTGCTGCTGTCGTTGGCCTTCCTCATGCCGGCTTTCTACTACATCCCCAAAGCTTCTCTGGCCGCCGTCATCATCTGCGCCGTGGCTCCTATGGTTGATTACCGTGTCGTGATGAAGATGTGGAAGATACGTCGTAAGAGTCTCTGGGAGATTCTCCAGGTTTTCCATGTTTCTGTCAGTGTAGCTAAGCTGCGACTTGTCATGCACAGGGCTGGACCTGCTTCCCTTCGGGGTGACATTCCTGCTGAGCTTCTGGGAGGTGCAATACGGCATCATCGGCGGTGTGGCCGTCTCTGGAGCCCTGCTGCTGTACGCCATGGCCAGACCCAAGATGAAGGTGGAACGACATTACTGATGAGATGCTTTTAAAACCAAACATTTGGGCTACCCAGTGCCTTTTATAAAATTGTGCAATATTTGGATCTTGTAAGATTTTACAAAAAATAATAATCAGTGATCTGTTGCACAAAAGAGGAAAAAAATCTTCAAACTTTTTCAGAGCTGCAGCTGCAGCTATTTTTTAAAAATCATAAACCACGTTTTCTTTCCTGTGCAGGTGTCTGATCACGGTGTGTTGGTGATCGAGCTGAGCAGTGGGCTCAGCTTCCCTGCTGTGGAGCATCTCAGCCACATCATTCACACTCAGGCTCTGCAGAGTAAGAGCATCTCCATCCGGTCCTGTTGGAAAAACTTTAGTTCCTCGTCTTCACATGTCCACCTTCTCTCCGCCAGCCTGTCCTCCGAGGTCCGTGGTGTTGGACTGCCACCATGTGAGCATCATAGATTACACAGTGATCAGCGAGCTGACGGACCTGCTGAGGCAGTTCAAACTGAGAAAGGTCAAGCTGATGTTTTCCGGGCTGCAGGTGAGCCTCTCGTCCTTTCGGTCTTTGGCCGATAACTAATGGAGTAAACAGTCGTCACCTTTAATCTCCCTCTCGTCTCTCCGCCTGGTTCAGCCCGCCGTTCTGAAGGTTCTCCTCGCAGCTGATCTGCAAGGCTTCAGATACACCGACAGCGTGGAAGAGGCGCTGCAGACGGAGTCGGCGAGCCTTTTCGGCGACTAAAACCCGACCTGCACGGACCTCCACCTGCACGGACCTCCACCTGTTTGGGTTTAGACAGACGCAGCTGATCCGTCTCTTATGTGGGATGTTTAAAACACACGTTACTGACAGTCGAAGGAACCTCTCAGGAACATGCACTTAAGATTTCATCTGCTGAATGTGTGTTATTGCCTTTATTATCTACCTAAATTAACATTCCAGTTTGTTTGAGGAGAGGCTCAACACCATGTTGTTTGTTATAGTGTTTTACACTATAAATATCTTTTTTTTGTTTTCTTCCATTGACCAAGTTAGATTTTAAGAATTAAAAAAGTGGAAGAAAAAAAAATGGAAGTGATGCTTCAAGAAAAACTAACATTAAATAATAATGTGTTTTCTTAATTTATGAAGGATTTTAGGGAAAGTTAAATATTTTGTTTATGTGGATGGAGAAGTTCTGTCAAAGTGAAATAATGCATAAATGTCTTTGACGATATACATACTTTTTACTGGAATTTGTATCAAATAAACACTATTTTTTTTATTAAAGACTTACATTTTGACAAGGAAAAACATTGTTCATTTCTCAGTTTTTCAAATAGGATCGTTTTCTTTAATAGATGAAATAATTGTCAAAAAACAGTTATTTTTATTTACTCAGTTTATCTTTGAGTAAAACAAGTTTAATGATTTGAGAGCACACGTGAAAGAAGAAACCTGTTGTTTCGCTGTACGGTATTTTGCACTGTGCTGGTGTAAATGTTAGTTAATGACCTTGGTGAAGGTCACGAGCCGAAACGAGTTGGTTTCTCAGGTGTAACTGGAGTCTCCGTCTCACCAGATCTTTGTCCCTCTGCAGGCACCTTGAAACGTGATTTTTTTTTCTAGAAACGTTGAAATCTCTTGATTAGTTACACTTCCTCTACTGTACAGAACAGAGTGAAACATTTAGCCTTGAATGAAGGACTTTGATTTTAGTGGGACCCACAAGTTACATAACGGAAAACGCATAAATATTTATTATCTAATAGATTGTTGGTGATAAATCACAATGCCTGTGATTCAAACAGATATTTTTCTAAAAAAAAAGTTAAAATATTTTTTGTTTAGTATTTTTCCTCGGATGTCTCAATGTTTGCTCTCATCCAGGCAAAGTATTCAGTCACAAAAGCATAAATGAAAGAAAGAAAGAGAAGAAAGATTTGGAATATAATTCAAAAAGCCAAATAACTCAAATTCCAACTCTAGAGGGCTCAGCATGTTAGATTTTGTTTTGTTTTTTTTAGAAAAACTGATTAAATGTGGCTTGTTTTAAATGTAGAAGCCTCTTCTCACTAGAAGAATCTGCATCACTTAGATTTGTAAAGATGTGGGATTCAACCAAAAACACTTTCGACGTTTAAGAACTGCTTTATATACGAAGGTAATCAAGAATAAAGCTGTCCAAAAACTAACCTCTGTGTTATATCACCTTTCCTTTCAACAACACTCAATAAGTCAATAAGTGTTTTCTGAACTGAGGACACTCATTGTTGAAGCTTTGTTGGTGAAATTCTTTCCATTCTTGCTTGACGTTCAACTTCAGTTGCTCAACACTTCTGGGTTTCAATTGTTCTATTTTGCGCTTCATAATGCTCCACATTTCAATGAGAGACAGGTCTGGACGGCAGGCAGGCCAGTCTGGAACCAACTGAGCCACACTATTGTTGTAACACGTGCAGAATGTGACTTGGCATTGTCTTGCTGGAATAGGCTGAAATGACGCTGTTTAGATGGCAGCATATGTTGATCCAAAACCTGTGTGTACCGTTCAGATTGATGCTAGTTCAGACATGCCACAGGCACCAACACACACCGCATCACATATGCTGGTTTTTGAACTTTGCACTAACAATCCTGACAGTCCTTGCAGAGATTTCTCCAGATTCTCTGAATCTGTTGATGATATAATGGACTGTATACAATACAATCCCTGAATTTCTTGCAATTATATGTTGAGAAACATTGAGAACTGTTTGACTATTTGTTCACAGAGTGGTGACCTTTGCCACGTCCTTTCTGGTGAATGACTGGGCCTTTAAGGGATGCTCCCTTTGTACCCAATCATGACACTCAGCAGTTTTGAATTAACCGTTCACTTGTGAAATGTCCCAAACAAATTGTTTTTTAACCATTTCTCAACTCTTCCATGTTTGTACCAAGATACTTCCGGGAACAATTTATGTTAAAAATAGATAACATGTCATAACATGGAATAAAATATTAAGTAAATCATTTACATTTAAACGGCAGACTAAGTTTAGAGGCATTGTAAAGAATGATAAGAAGTTATAGGATAATACAATTGCATTATGAGTCAAGTTCTTAAATAAATCATGCATCATAAAGCAATTCTCCAAGCCCATAAGGAAACACAATGTGTGCTATAAATTGAATCAACCAGAAAGGTGAAGTATTGAGGTTAAAATATCCATATTAACCAAAGAAAATATGACATATACATGATAAGAGTTTTTCCTTTTCTGTGTCCAAGTTAACTAAACAAATAAGGAAAACAGGTGTTTGAATGTTTACAGACCAAGGTGCATTATCATAAGAATTAACTGGGACAAGTATAAAATCATCAAAAATGGGCAGATAAAATGTGTAAAATTTACAGACTTTTGTTTTTTGTTTTTTTGGTAATGACACAAGTTGAAGACATTTCCTGCAGGGAGAAACATGCATTTCCTAAGTATGATTTTGGCCCATTTCTCCTCAGAAACTGATTTTAATTCTTGAAAGTTTCTCTGGAGTTTTCCATCCACTCTAATCTTCAGTCTTTCCATGAATTTTCATTTGGAGTCCATTTGCATAACAGGTCTTCTCTGGTCGCTTTGTTTCCCTCTCTTCCTTTCTACCTGTTTTTTTGCCCTTATGTGTCACTTATGAGCAAAAAACATTGAATTATGGTCACATATGCCTTCCATCCATAACTATCCATATCTCCCAGCCCAACAACATTAACTATCAGTGTGAATTCAAACATGTATCTTTGCATTTCTATTTAGTCTTGATACTTTGCATAAAGGAGCATTGCCAACATTGTAAGTCTTACAAAGAGTACGAAATGTTCAGGGTGTGCCACCATGAGTAATTCCCACTGCAGATAAAACAGCTAAACACGTGAGCTGATGACCCTGACCTCTTTTTTCCAGACCAGCAATTAGAACATTTTCCTTTCTATTTCATATGAAGCTGTAAAGTTTTATAACTTCAGCTTAAGTTTCTCTTCTTCTTTGATTAATAAGTAATCTTTAACATCAATCCCCATCACTTTGATGCACCTATAAATTCTCACCCTGTCCAGAGACATTTAGTTTCTTCCTTAAGGAAAGCAATACTGCAGACTAAGATCGTTGCACCAATAGATTTGTTTGTTTGTTTGTTTGTTTTTTTCATCAGAAGAGAGTGTTTTCTTTGCTGTGCATTTTTCAAAGATGGAAGTGCCCTGGACAATATGTATGATCCTACTTTTACAAATGTTGACAAGAACCACTTCAGGTAAAACTTGGATTTCTTTTCCTCCATCTTGGATTTAAAACACAAATGTGTTGCAGATCAAGTCAAAAATAAAAATATGTAAAAAAAAATCTATGGAAAATGTATTCTCATGTATTTGACAAGAAATGTATGCGATATGTCTTGCTGGTGGAGTGTTTCACCTAATAACATCTACATGCATCTAAATAACCTTCTACTTTGTTTTTTTGCAGCAACACTGGCCACCAGCTGTGATTCTTGCCATGGTGAAGCCTCCTGCTTGGAGTCCAGAGAAAGAGGCGACTCTTTTACCAGCTTCTCCTGTTCTTGTAGAGATGGTTTTGTTGGTGATGGTCTGACCTGCTACGACAGAAATCTCTGCAACAACTCTTCCTGCTGTGAGCGAGGTTATCGGTGGTCTCCAGACCTCGGCTGTGTCGACGTTGATGAGTGCTCTCAGCAGAGCTCCCCGTGCCCAGCGCATCAGATTTGCTCCAACAGACCAGGGTCCTATGAATGCCTGCAGCCTTCCTCCAACAGCAGAGCAGGTCTCTCCTCCCAGTCGGTCCAGTTCAGATGTGGAGACGCAGTTTGTCCTCCAGGCATGGACTGCATCCAGACCGATGGCAATGCCAGATGTGCCGATCCCTGTGAGCACTACTCTGTAGTGGATGATGACTGGCGTTCAACAAACAATACTTCAACAGATATTCACTGTGATCGAGACATTGAGTGGCGAGGCTGGTATCGAATGTTTTTGGAACAAAAAAGTGCTCAGATTCCAGAGAGGTGCATCGCTGAGAGAAGGTGTGGGACACATGCTCCGTTGTGGATCACAGAATCTCATCCAGGGGTGTTAGATGGAATTGTAAGTCGTACTGTATGCTCTGCCTGGAGTGGCTCCTGCTGTTATTTTAGCACAAACACGGTCTATGTCAAACTCTGCCATGGAAACTACTATGTCTACAAACTAGCAAAGCCATCAACATGCAGTCTTGCATATTGTGCAGGTAATGCTTTATTTATTTTTTATTTATTTATGTCCAATATGATAGAAGTATAAAATCACACACATTAACAAGGAATGCAAAGGACACATATTTTTGTACCACAGTAATCTTAACATACTCGAAAAGGAGTAGGAAGCAGTAAGAAATTTATGAAGTCCTACCCATAAACTCATACCTTATTTTCAGATGGACCCTCATTATTAAATCAAATAAAAACCTATATATATATATATAAAATAAACATAGGTTAATTAATTTTCCATTTTACATATGGTTTATATATGTCTAACTATGTACCTCCATACCCACACACACACTTATATGTGTTAGCCTCAATTTACATATACACATTAGTGCCATCTTTCACCCATATTTCTATATCTTGGGAAAATGACTCTTATATTTCCTTTTAAATTGTATAAAATTTTCATTTTGTTTTAACTCCTCATTTAACTTGTTCCATAGCTTTACCCCATGGATTGAAATACAAAAGCTTTTTCTTTCGTATACTACGAATCCTTAAGTTTGAGTAAGTTATGGCTTCCCTTCTCTTTCAAAAAACATGTTTTGTATGAGTTCACGTATCAGTTTATTTGATCCCTTAAATATAATTTGAGCAATTTTAAATTCCACCAGATCTTCGAATTTAAGAATTCTAGATTTTAAGAATAACAGGGTTTGTGTGCTCATAAAAACTGACATTATGGATGATTCTAACGGCTCGTTTCTGTAGGATACTTAGTGGACGTAAAGAGCTTTTGTAATTAATTCCCCACACTTCTGAACAGTATGTTAAATATGGCAAAGTCAGAGAATTATAAAGAATATAAAGTGATTTATTATTCAGAATATGTCTAGCTTTAGCCAGGATTGATATGCTTCTACTTAGTTTATTCTGCAGGTGTTTAATATGAGATTTCCAACTGATTTTGTTGAAATTTAACCAAAACCCTTTCTAGAGTTACACCCTGTATCCGAGTTTGAATTTGAGTATTGTAAGTTTCCAAAAACCACAATTTTAGTCTTGTCCAAATTTAGTGATAATTTTAATGCCAAACCGTTTCTGTAATTTATTGATTTTGTCATGAGGTGTGGGTGGATGATGGTTAAGGAGAACGCAGGCAGGCCCAGGTCGGAGATGAAAAAGGTGATTTAATGAAGAGTATTTGCCCAAACAGTCCACAATGAGCAGGCAGCACAGCGTTCCGAAGCAAACGCTAATCACTGGTAGCAACTGATCTTAAAGACAGGAAACGTGAGCAGACTTCAACAAAGGACTTGACAGTGAGACTGTGATGACTATGACATGCAACTATGACAAACGATTGGGTAGACGTACAGGACCCGACCAGAGACAAAGACAATAAGTGGACTTAAATAATCAGGGGAACCAGACACAGCTGGGAACAATCAAGGGGAAAGACAGGACAGCACAGAGACTCACAAGAAACAGAACATAGAATAAACACAGAGAAACTTCAAATCCCCACAGATTTCTGAGGGAACTATAGAAATATGTTGTAAGTTTTCACCAGAGACTAGACTATTTGTGTTGTCAGCAAATAACACAAATTTTAATACATTAAACACTTTGCTTATGTCGTTTATATACAAATAAAATAAAACTGGTCCCAGTACTGACCCTTGAGGTACCCCACACACACAATTTCCAGACAATCAGATTCAATATCTGTCAAGATCCGTGTTTTTGTGTGTTTATTTTTGAGTTTTTCCTGTGTAGTCCTGTTCCTGTGAGTCTCGGTCCTGTCCTCCCCGTTGATTGCTCCCCATGTGTGTCTCATTTCCCCTGATTACCCGTGTGTATTTAATCCCACCTGTGTCTGTGTTCCTCGTCGGATCCTTGTTGTCTATCTCTAATGTAGTCGGCACTCTCCAGTGGAACTGGCAAGTCCTGGTTTGTGCTGGCTCCCGTTCAGTCCGTATAGTCTGTTTTCCAGTAGAACTGTTTAAGTCCTGGTTTGCGACGCTCTTGTTTGATGCTGTCAGTTGCTACTGGTTGTTAGCTGCGTGCTAGTTGTTCCTGCCGTGCTGCCTGACTTGGACTCTATGAGCTACATTCATCATTAAAACCTTCATTATCATCACCTTACCTGGGTCTCAGCGTTCTCTCCTCACCATCAACAACCACACCCATATGACAATATCTCCTATCTTTAAAACTTTAAAATCTTTAAATAACTCCTCATCCAGTCCAAAACTACTCCCTGAATTCCATAACATTATAATTTTTTAATTAAGACATTATTTATTGTGTCAAAAGCTATCTTTAGAACTACAAATCCCCCGACAGCTAATTTCTTACTATCTGTTGCATTGGTAATTTCTTCTATTAAGTCAGTGGCGGCTAGTGATGTTGATCGATTTGATATTGACTGTTGCTTAGTGTATGTTTGTCTATGAATTTTTCTAGTTTCTTCTTAAAAGATTTTTCTAGAATTTTAGAGAACTTAGAGAGAAAAGAGACAGGTCTATAATCTGTGAAGATGTGATTATTGCCAGTTTTATACATTGGTATGATCTTTGCTATATTCCTTTTGTTTCATTTGATTCATTTCTAACGTAATAACATAGTCTCCTCTATTCACATTGTTTTTATCAAAATAATCTCTTAATCAATGTTATGGAAAATGTTATTTTACTTCTGTTTTTCAGAAGTCAAAGAGCTGCCTGTTCAACTTACTTGTGGCCGAGATAAACTCCAAGTAGGACTGGATCTCAATAGCATGCAGTCCTTTGGTTTGGATCCATTCTCTGGACACTTTGCTGCTCGCAACTGCTCAAGGTTCAGAGTTCACGGGGATGTCGTGTGGTACGAGGTGGAGGCTCGAGCCGGCGCCTGTGGAAATATAATGACGGTGAAAATCTTTTGTTTTTTGCTGTGTGTGTTGGATTCTTATCTTGTCACTATCACAGTTTCACAGTCAAACTGAAACTCAGAGACCATTATCTGTGTTATCTTGTTGGGTCACTAGTGGAGAACGAGATGGCCGATTACTCAGGTAACTTCAGTCAACCGGGCCACTAAACCAGTCATTCTTCACAAACACGTGTGCTTATTAAAAAAATAATGTCATAAACCATTTTTGTAGACAAAATAATAAAGAAATGCCTGTGCCATGAAGACCTTTCTGATTGCTGGCTGACTTATAATTGCTAAAAGCTTAAAATGAAAACTTACAACAAATGGATAAAAAATATTAAGTTGTTCAGAAATGGTAAACAACAATGATGAAAGCATAAAATTAATTTAGATTGTTAAAAGGTAATTTATACAACCTGCTCATTCCAGGAACAGAAACTACTTTAAATAACCTACATTGACTTTTGACAGACTTTAAAGATAATTTCCAATTTTTCTTCATAGCACATTTTAAGCTTCAAAAATGTCCAATCTGTCCACAGGAACATTTTGAGTAATAAATAATAACTAATAATAAGTAATTATCTAATAAAAGCTCCAGAATGTTACTCTATAGAAAGTTCTGGAAAGTAACAGGTAAATACAGACTGTAGTGCATAGACTGGTAAGTCAGTATACTTCAAATACAAGCAAGTTTAAATAAACAGATGCAAAATATGTTGAGGTTTTTATGAGTATGGATTGTAAAAAAACGTCTGCTGCTATCAAAAGAATAAAAGCTGAAACCAAACCTTTGCTTGTTGCACTTATTTTTATGAATGTTGTCAACGTGACAGCACAGCTGGCTGATCCAGGAAGTTAGAAAAGCTGGATTTTAAAACTCCCTTTAGTTAATGCTTTGCTGATTAAATTGTTTAAAATAAAAAGAAGAAACAGAAATGAACATACTCATGACAACATCGATTCTCAACAAGATCAAAAATATCTCTGTACTGTGTTCTTTACTCTCAGTGATAAGTATGAAATTAAGACTTGGTCCAAAAAATAGATTTTTACAAAGGTGGCTTTAACTTGTGTAACTGGTAGACAAATGATCCAGTGTACCCACACCACTGCTGCCTACAGGACTTTTACTCTGATGTGATAAATTAATCTCCTGTCTTCCAGACCAACGGTACACATGCCACCTTTGGCAACAATTTATTCCTCTACTCATCAAACAATGAATCCTTCCTGCTCCCCAAGAGATTTCCGTTCTCCTGTTCGTATCCCTTGGAAACTGACACCAGTCTGAATGTGGCTGTGAGACCAACTTTAGAGTAAGTCGCCCTCTGATCAGTATAACCTGAGCTGGTAGATTCTGTGGGGAGAGTTTATCTCTTTAATTAACTAAATGAATTTTCCTCCAGCTTTTGACCACAAATTAGTGTTAGTTCATCCCAATCCTCCACAATTTCACACATCTCCTCTGCATCATCGTTGCAATATATCAATGAGCTTGATAGATTGATAGATTGATAGATTGATAGATTGCGCTCTAATCATGAAAAGATTTTCAAACAATCTAAAATAACACAAAAGCAGAATAAAAACAAGTCTTGGCAAATAAATTCCTGAACTGCTTGATAAAGATGCTTGTCGTTTTGCCAGGTGGGAACGAGGTATTTCAGGTACAGGTGTAAAGGCCACAGCCTCCATGTCTCTGTTCCTGGACTCCAGCTACAACGACACTTACCCAGCAGGCCAGGTCACCCTGCCAGTGGGCTCGCCGTTGTACGTCGGCATCTCTGTGGAGGAAATGGACTCAAACTTGGCGGTTGTTCTGGAGAACTGCTTTGCCACTCACACGTCAAACCCTGAAGACCCGGTACGATACCCCCTCATTGAGAACAGGTGTGTGCTCCTCCTCAGCCTCAGTAAACACCGTTTGCTGTAAAGGTTAAAACTTTCATGCTTTCCTCCGTCATCCCTTCCAGATGCTCCACGGATCGCCGTCAGGTGTCAGTGGTTCAGAGCGGCTCGTCCCTCCAGGCTCGTTTCACTGCTCTGCTGTTCCTGCTGGGGGAAGAATATCGAGAAATTTATCTTCACTGTAGCCTGAGCCTGTGTGACCAGAGACGCTCCAACTGTGTCCCGGTGAGCAGAGGCTTAAAATTAAACACAACATGCCAAAATGCTGATATATATATATATATATATATATAAAATCAAAATAATAATCCTTTTACATTGTTTTATTATTTCTTGTTTTCTATCTCAAACAAACTTCTTGGTTGACTGAAAATATTTCCTAACCTCAACCTGCCAGGATGTGAATTATTTGAGGATTAATTAACTGAACATACTTTATTTCATCAGTAGTTTATGATTCATGATGAATAAATAAATAAATTGCTTTAATTATTTACCTTTCACAGGTTTGTCATAGCAGAAAGTTGCGTTCTGTTTCAAACTCTGCTGCATTGAAGCCCATCACCACTGGACCAATAGTCTGTAAGTTTAACTAATAGGTAGTTTATCAGAAGTAATAAAGATTCAATGATCATGTTTCTTCTTTTTTCTGCTCATCTGCAGGGACCAAATGAAGAAATTCATCACTTCTCATTACATCACTTCTGTAATGTAATGAGGTTAGTTGAAATAAGGAAAATGTGGCATTTAATTGACCTGAGTTTTCTGATCTGTTACTGAAATTAAACTGAAATGAAGTATATGTTGTTTGTTTTATTTGTATTTTATTGTCAAATTTAATTGTATTTCTATCTTTTACCCTTATGTAATGCTGTAATTATTGTAAAGTAAATAATTAAAACCTGTATTACCTTTTTGTTCTTCTGCCCTCTTGTGGCAGGCAGTGTTATTACACATTTTTAGTGTAATAATAATACAGTCGAAATGTCATTAGCCCCCAAACAGTAATTTATTTTAGGGGTTTTTACATGTTGTTACCAGTATGGCCAACAGTTGCATATATGATTTTTATTAAAAGAAATCTTCAACAGCAGGGGTGTCCAGAGTCGGTCCTCGAGGGCAGGCATCCTGGACGTTTTAGTTCTGTCCCTGGTGGCAGTAACAACCTTTCAGCTTGTCAATGTTCCTCTTAGGGCTTCTAGTGAGCCATCATTTGATCCAGGTGCTTTAAACCAGGGAGAGAACTAAAACATGCCGGATGCCGGACCTTGAGGACCAACTTTGGACACCCCTGATTTATAGCATCGCATCAAGTTTATATTTAACTGGCTGTTTCCTCCCAATCAGTCAGAACTGAGAGAGAGAGAGAGAGAGAGAGGCAACAAAGACTGAGCGAACTTGTAAAATTAATTCTTTGCATAATGTCTTGGTGGTAGTGAAATTTAGGTATTTAGTAAATCAAAGAGGGGTTAAATTTGTATCACACTCCACACAAATAAAAAGAAATGACAATGATGACAAGTAAATTACATGAACTTATTTTTCTTTTAGTTTACTACTTGATTTAGTACTGCTCATTTAAAATAAATTAGGTTTACTTACTCACTAATCTTAAGCTTAATTTACTTTTTTTAGGAAAGGAGTTTGCATAATTATTTTAAGTAACGTGAACTAATTAGATGTAATGTAATGTAACCCTGATTAAATTATTTCAGAAGCCAAAACACACTGGTGAGTATCTGCAGTCGCCACCTCACTGTGTTCTTTATTTTAGTTACACCTCATGTAGTGAACAAAACACTGACTTAAACATTTACATTTGAATACAGAATTTTACATAATGGGAAAAATAACCCAACATGATGTAACATTAACAATCAAACTGTCACCGATATATCACAATAATTGTGATTTACTGAAAATATTTCTCCAATACAAGTTAGTTTTTTTTCTTGATGTGTCAAATAAGGTATGTTCTTTTCCAGATAGTATGGGTTTATAACAGTGCCATGAAACTACACTGCCCCTTGACTTCTGGGAAGCAATTATTGCTTACAATTAATCTGGGAAAGATTTGAAGAATAATTTATAAAGAAATTGCAAGAAGCCAAAGAATTCCAGTTCTTTCTCCATTACATGGTAATATTTACAATAGTAAATTGAGAAAAGACTGACCAAATGAGACTTGTTCTAAATGTAGAAGGGCTTTTTTCTCCAAAAGAATCTGGCTGTACAGCTTGGTCTCTCTGGAGTCCTCACAGAGGTGTAGATGGGCATCAGATAAAGAGGTCACTGCTCATTATAACGGACACCAAACACAACTCAGTTCTGAGAGAGAAAGAGACTAAATGACTTATTGTGACATAATTTTAGAACTTTAACAATCAGAAAAAAAATGTAATTGGCCTGAGTCTATGATTAGGAAAATTCTTTGGAAAATTTGTGAAACACTGACTCAATCAGAGAAATGCGTATTTGTCTTTAGATATTTTATTTAGAAAATCAGAGTAAGTCTTATAGACCAGCATGTGAGAGAAGAAAAGAGAGAAAACACAGGACGAAGAAGTGAACCTTAACACATACAATTCTCTTTTTATATATTTTCAGTCATGTACTTGTTAGCCCTTATAAGAGGGACAATTATAAGAGAAGGAATGATCACAAGATGAAACCAGTGCACCTTCACTTACTCTTGTATTGAGTGAAGAGAAAAGCGCGTTAGTCCCCCTAGTGGACTCTTTTGACTATGGCACCAACGCACCCCTCTTCCAGACAAGGGACCCAACTACATTCCTTGCACACCCCAAATCAAACTAAATTAATGCAGATAATCAAAACAGTTGGATTTAATATTAACAAGGTCAAATGAGTATTATACCCTGCAACATACACGGTGCCTTCCATCCAGCTCTGTCCTGTAGGGAGTTTCTCTCAGTTTCTCCCATCTCTGGTTAATTGGTAACTCTGTCCCTAAATCAAACCTGGTTCACAGGAGTTTCGGTGGAAAGGAGAAGAAAAACATGTCCTCTGAAACCTCCGTTGTCAGTTCCACAAGAAAAACACTTCTGAATGTTCATGAACTTTCATTATCAGTTCATTCTTCCCAGTAAATAAGCTAATGTTTTATTTTCCCACACAGTTTACTTCCTTCATTAATAAGTAATATCCATGAAATCATGGATACCATTGGATTTCAGCTACCCTCGCTTTGAGTTGTCTTTTGTACACAATGACAGACCTATAAATTCTCACATTCACTCCATGAACTCTCACACGTACCTCAGTCACCAAGGTAAGAGAAAACACTATAAAAGTCATGAATTTCTAGATCAGAACACTGTAAATATGTTTAAAAATCTTCTTCTCTTTTCTAATTAGTACAGTGCGTCGGTCCATAATGGAGGTTCCTTGGCTTGTGCTTTTGCTCATGTCTTTGCAGATGTTTACGCCAAACACTTCAGGTAAAACCTGATAAATTGATTATCTTTCTACCAGGATAAGTGTAATAAAACTACATTTGACTCTGTTACCTTTTTTTTTCAGCAACACTGGTCACCAGCTGTGAATCTTGCCATGGTGAAGCCTCCTGCTTGGAGTCCAGAGAAAGAGGCGACTCTTTTACCAGATTCTCTTGTGCTTGTAGAGATGGTTTTGTTGGTGATGGACTGAGCTGCTATGACAGAAATCTCTGCAACAACTCTCCCTGCTGTGAGCGAGGTTATCGGTGGTCTCCAGACCTCGGCTGTGTCGACGTTGATGAGTGCTCTCAGCAGAGCTCCCCGTGCCCAGCGCATCAGATTTGCTCCAACAGACCAGGGTCCTATGAATGCCTGCAGCCTTCCTCCAACAGCAGAGCAGGTGTCTTTCAGGGAGCACTCCGACTGGTCAATGGAGGAAGCTCCTGCTCTGGCAGAGTGGAAATCTTTCACAGTGGACAGTGGGGGACAGTGTGTGATGACATCTGGGACAACATTAATGCTCAGGTGGTGTGTCGACAGGTGGGCTGTGGAAGAGTAATTTCAGCAACATCAAGTGCACATTTTGGACAGGGAACTGGACCTATATGGCTGGATGATGTGAGGTGCACAGGAAATGAACCGCAGCTATCAGAATGTCAACACCGAGGGTTTGGTATTCATAACTGTAATCATGGCGAGGACGCTGGTGTTGTCTGTGAAGGTAAAACCATGTTACTCAATTTTTGCATGTACTAATTCTTATGTTGTATATTTCCAATACTTTTCTGCATTATCACAACAATTCATTGTTTTATCCAAAGAATCCCTTACTTATCCTGTTTGTCACAAATTCAACAGAGAAAGTGAATGTTTACATTAGTCATTGTTATGGAAAATGTTATTAACTTTCTGTTTTTTCAAAGAGCTGCCTGTTCAACTTACTTGTGGCCGAGATAAACTCCAAGTAGGACTGGATCTCAATAGCACGCAGTCCTTTGGTTTGGATCCATTCTCTGGACACTTTGCTGCTCGCAACTGCTCAAGGTTCAGAGTTCACGGGGATGTCGTGTGGTACGAGGTGGAGGCTCGAGCCGGCGCCTGCGGAAATATAGCGACAGTAAAAATCTTTCATTTTTTGCTGTGTGTGTTGGATTCTTGTCTTGTCACTATCACAGTTTCACAGTTAAACTGAAACTCAGAGACCATTATCTGTGTTATCTTGTTGGGTCACTAGTAGAGAACAAGATGGCCGATTACTCAGGTAACTTTAATCAACCGGGCCACTAAACCAGTCATTCTTCACTAACGTGTGTCTCAGTCCAATATGGTGCTTATTAAAAAATAATATCATAAACCATTTTTGTATCCCACACCACTGCTGTCTACAGGACTTTTAATCTGATGTGATAAATTCATTTTCTTGTCTTTCAGATCAACGGTACACATGCCATATTTGGGAACAATTTATTTCTCTACTCAGCAAACAATGAATCCTTCCTCCATCCCACGAGATTTCCGTTTTCCTGTTCCTATCCTTTGGAAACTGACATCAGTCTGAATGTGGCTGTGAGACCAACGTTAGAGTAAGTTGCCCTCATAGTTTATTGTAACCCTATTAACATTCTTGCCATAAACATGAGCTGGCAGATTTCATCTAAACCACCTGGGAGTTTCTGAATGTTTACCTCATCTAACAATTATTGAAATACATTATGCAATTAACTAAAGTTCCACTAACTTTTGACCACAAATTAAAGTTAATTCAACTACCTCCATAATTGAACAAATCTCCTCTGCATCATCTCACCAACTGAGCTACATGTGCACTACAATGAGCTCAGCATCCTCCTGATATTTTTGCCCAACTAGATTGTAGGGAAACAATATAAGTAAGCGACTGTAATACCTCAAGATTTTCAAATCAAGTTTATTTGCACAGCACATTTCAGCAACAAGGCAGTTCAAAGTGCTTCATGTCATAAAAATATCACACAGTAATCAATTATGAAAGAAGCGATAAATAATGGATTTCGTCCAATGCTATCACCAAAATAATCAAGCAAATACGCATCAAATATGTTGATCCAATGTTGCACTCTAAGCAGGTGGGATGTTAGCCTTGATTTAAAAGGAACTCAGTGTTTCAGTATATTTGCAGTTTTGGGGAAGTTTGTTCCAAATTTGTGGTGCATTAAAGCTGAATCCTTCTCCCTGGTTGAGAACCAGTAGACCTGAGAGGTCTTGAAGGTTGATACAACAGCAACAGATCTTTAATGTATTGTGGAGCTAAGCCATTCAGTGATAAACTAAAAACAGTATTTTAAAGTCTTTTTGAGAGAATGTCTGAGTCCAGAATTGAGCTTTACATTACTTTAATTAACTCTTGAGGTTCCTCCATACCTTATTCATATATGAATAAGGGCAGGTGTGGGTGTGTGGTTTTCTATAAAGATAAATAAACAAGTACAAAGTGTAAGTGCTTGTATGTAAATCAGTGATTCTTGAGAATAGGGACAAAACAGGTCCTATGGATAAAGCATGAAATTTGAATAAAATATACACAAA
>NW_015113816.1:42581-57797 GCF_001443285.1 Poecilia latipinna
TGTATTTTACATGAATTGCATTACTTCACATGTATCAAGTTTTTTTATTTTACTCACTAGTTTGTCACCACCTTCAGTTCTGTGTCAACTCCGTCATGCACTGTCAACTCCATCAGATGGACTTTTTCTTGTTTTTTGTTTGAAATAATATTTATTTTATTTCTTGAGAAGCATTTGTCTGTAAATTGAGTAAAAATATCACTAATGGGGTATTTTAAAAATCATTTTAGATTTATTTTTGTCAGATGGTGATGACAAAGTTTTGGGTCAGGTCAATTAAAAATTTAATTTTTTTAAAAAAAAAATCGCAACTGGGAGCCTGTACCTTAGCATCTTCATATTTTCTAAACATTATTTGTCATATTTGCATACATAAGGTTGAGAAATAATTTAAAAAAAATATGGGAAAATTAAAACCCATCTTGTCCCTATTCTCAAGAATCACTGAAATACTTCTTTCTCAAAGACAACCAAAAAGTCCACAAAGGGAATATACGTGCTTAAAGACTATAATAAAGCTAGCAGGTGATTAATACCTGGCTATGAGAATGTACGTCATATTACACATAAATAATAATCAACTATACTAATAATGGTGTCACAGAATAAAACACACAAGAGAAATAAGGCATTTCAATTGGAAAATGATAACCACGAACAGCTGCATCTGAGCTTAATTATGTAATGCTAAAAGGCTAGCTGTTAGCTCTCCACAATACGAATAAACTATACCAAACAATCATAATATTCTACAAAACAAAGTGTCAGTGCAGTTATTAGGTTTTTAAGAAACCAAACTAAACCAATAACAGTATTATTCACATCCAATTGACGCACATAGTTGAGAGAGGTAATAAACAATGCCTGCGTTGATATCAGCACTACTCAATGATCGAGCAGTCACCTAGTGGCGTAAATAAGATACTACATATAAAACACCTTGATAAGAGAGAAAAGCTAGAGGGCTGAAAACAAATAATTAACAGTTTTTTATACAGTACATTAGTCCTTTCACCCGAAAAGCGTTCTTTTCTAAAACACAACAGTAAAAATACCATCTATCTTTTATAAAACATATACCACAAACAGTAATTTGTTGTTAGGGCTATGAATAAATACTATTTATGTAAATAAGTGTTTGTTATACTTTGTTAGTTATGTGTCATTAAAGCTGCAGAATGTAACTTTTATTAAAAATGTTTTTTTTTCTTTTACATATTTATTAAAACTGACAGTTTGTTCTGAGACAGAAAATCAGTCAAAAGATAAATCTCTGTCACCTCGCAGTGCTACTATTGCTGTCTAAAGAAATGCACCGCTCCCAAATATTAACAAGCAATCAGAGCCAGGAGCGCCGCCATTTAACCTCATGTGTTTGCAGTTAAATGTTCTAATGGCAAAAAAATAAATAAATAAATGCTAATGGCGGAGAACAACTTTTATGTACAGAAAGTATTTTGATTTCTGCTTTTCTAGAAGTTAATATATTGCACTCTAGCACTGTAAAGAGAAGATTTTCAAACAATCTAAAATAACACAAAAACAGAATA
The DNA here is from genome assembly GCF_001443285.1 of Poecilia latipinna. Classification (NCBI taxonomy): domain Eukaryota; kingdom Metazoa; phylum Chordata; class Actinopteri; order Cyprinodontiformes; family Poeciliidae; genus Poecilia; species Poecilia latipinna. The sequence goes on from NW_015113816.1 coordinate 44,132, forward strand.
AAAACAGGTCTTGGCAAATAAATTCCTGAACTGCTTGATAAAGATGCTTGTCGTTTTGCCAGGTGGGAACGAGGTATTTCAGGTACAGGTGTAAAGGCCACAGCCTCCATGTCTCTGTTCCTGGACTCCAGCTACAACGACACTTACCCAGCAGGCCAGGTCACCCTGCCAGTGGGCTCGCCGTTGTACGTCGGCGTCTCTGTGGAGGAAATGGACTCAAACTTGGCGGTTGTTCTGGAGAACTGCTTTGCCACTCACACGTCAAACCCTGAAGACCCGGTACGATACCCCCTCATTGAGAACAGGTGTGTGCTCCTCCTCAGCCTCAGTAAACACCGTTTGCTGTAAAGGTTAAAACTTTCATGCTTTCCTCCGTCATCCCTTCCAGATGCTCCACGGATCGCCGTCAGGTGTCAGTGGTTCAGAGCGGCTCGTCCCTCCAGGCTCGTTTCACTGCTCTGCTGTTCCTGCTGGGGGAAGAATATCGAGAAATTTATCTTCACTGTAGCCTGAGCCTGTGTGACCAGAGACGCTCCAACTGTGTCCCGGTGAGCAGAGGCTTAAAATTAAACACAACATGCCAAAATGCTGATATATATATATATATATATATATAAAATCAAAATAATAATCCTTTTACATTGTTTTATTATTTCTTGTTTTCTATCTCAAACAAACTTCTTGGTTGACTGAAAATATTTCCTAACCTCAACCTGCCAGGATGTGAATTATTTGAGGATTAATTAACTGAACATACTTTATTTCATCAGTAGTTTATGATTCATGATGAATAAATAAATAAATTGCTTTAATTGTTTACTTTTTACAGGTTTGTCGAAGCAGAAAATTGCGTTCTGTTTCAAGCTCTGTTGCATTGAAGCCCATCACCACTGGACCAATAGTCTGTAAGTTTAACTAATAGGTAGTTTATCAGAAGTAATAAAGATTCAATGATCATGTTTCTTCTTTTTTCTGCTCATCTGCAGGGACCAAATGAAGTACAAGCTTTTATCTTTGAAACATGACACTTATGTAAAATAATCAGACCAGTTGAAATAAGAAAAAATGTGGTGTTTAATTGATTCGATTGATTGGTGAGTTTTGGGGGAAATTACTGTAAGTGAAATTAAACTGAAATTAATTATATGTTATTTGTATTTTATTGTTAAATTTAATTTTATTTCTATCTTTTACTGATATGTGATGCTGTAATTATTGTGAAGTACTTTGGTCATCTGAGGTTGTTGTAAATGTTGGGGATAAAAGCAGTGACACATAAGTGACCAGTGGTTCCTAGATGATGAGGAGTTTGTTAGAGATGTTCAGGAGAGAGCACCAGCATGAAGGCACCGGTGGAGATAAGTCAGGTAGTAATGTCTAGCATGTAAACCACAACCTGGATTTCATAAGTAAGGGCTAAGTAGATAAACTTTGAAATGAATTGAATTGGGAAAAAAAAAAAGAACCTATAATGATCATTTAGACCAAATGTTGTGGTGAAATCAGTTTGGAGATTTGCTACACCTTTCACAAGATCCCAGAATCCAGAGTGGGCCTGGTTTGTCTTGGTCTGCTGATCACACTGGCATTCATCAAGTCACATCCGGGCTCTGACCACAGATCATCGGTCTACTCCAGATTCCCCAGGAAACTGGTGTGGGCTGTGGCCACCAGTCAGTACTTCTCTCACATATGCAGAAAAAATAAATCTGGTTGGTTTAAATTCTAGATGTGGACTTTTCTTTAACTCTCTGGTATGCATGTGAATGTGTGAGTGAATGACTGAATGCCCATAGAGGTGAATTGCCTTGGTGTCGTCTGGACTTACCCATGCCATGGGCTCGAACTCACACCCATACCATCACATATGCTGGCATTTGTGATGAGAACAATCCGGACCAGTCCTTTTCTTCTTTGACCAGAAGGATATTATGCCCATGATTTCCAAAAACAATTTGAAATGTGGACTCATCAGACCACAGGAGGCTTTTCAACTTTGCGTCTCTCCATATTAGATAAGATCGGACTCAAAAAAGGTTGCAGCTTTTCTCTATATAGTATCTCTTATAATGAGCTAAGCTGATGCGCAGTTCCGCCAGGTGTTTGCTAATTGCTGCTTGCTCTACTAATATTAATAAATTATGAATAACAATAATAATCATACACAGAGACACTACATTGTCTGTAGACTTTAAAGATTAACAATGTTTTATCCAGGCATTACGTCCTTGTCTTCAGCAGCAAAGGATTTCAGGTCAACTGAAGTCAAACGTCTTTTATTGTTCTTTAACACCACCTAGCGGTCACAAATATTATTTGTTTTGGATTGTTGAATAAAAAACATTAATGGCTGAAAAACATTTAGTAGACACCGAATCACTGGTCTGTCCAGCGGGCTGTATTACATTAGCTACTTCAAACAAAAAAAATTATTGCAAATAATGACGATGTAAACCCTGTATGAATGGAAAAGTGTAAAAGAAGTTCAAAAGAAAAGGCTGAGCACAGACCTACATATGGACATTTGTGTACTAAGTTGTGTGTTATAATGATATTAAAAGTCAAACTGAATTAATAAAATGTAAAAGACAGTTGCTTATTGTAAGAATAAATTAGGGAAATAGACTGACTTCTCAAGAGAAATAAATAATTAGAGATAATGGATTATGAGCTACACCTACAGAAACACTGATGCTGGTTGATCTTTGTTTGAGATAGAAACCATGGGAGATGTTTGGCTTTTGATCATTTGCATCGTGGCAACCCTGTGGCTAGAAAGAGGCTGGTAGTTTTTCTTTTCCAATTTTAATCTTAAAATTTATAAAGTAGGAGTTTGCTGTGTTTAGATAAAAATAGAATTACATAAAGTTCAAGTGGCTTATCTGCGTAGCTAGACTGAGTTCTAAATACCTGAATAGTATTTTGAGCTGTAGGTGGTAATGGATCAAAATCTGAAAAACCAGAAGCTCCTAACTAACTGACAATGTACTGACACTCTTCTCTTTGACATGTAATTTGCAAAGCTTTGATGAGAGGCTTTCACTCATCCTCTAAAATGACCCGGTGTCAGTCGAGGCAGATGGTTCGGTTCTGCTGCAAGTTTCTTGTTAAAAATAAGTAATTTCCACAGCCACCACATGCTTACTCAGGATGAAAAGCTGTTGCAAAGTCGATGACTTGCAACCAACTGTCTGCCACATAACCATAACTTCTTAACTTGCAGATCAATACTGGCATTATTCATACAGTCTCTGTTATCCTTCAGCTTTCTTTTCTCATTATTTATATATATATATATATATATATATATATATATATATATATATATATATATATATATATATATATATATATATATATATAAATCCACCAGTTCTTAAATTAAATTAATTATTTACCTAGTTAATTAATTAATTAGTTAATTAATTAATTAGGATAAATTTGCATTAACAAAGCACCATGTCAGTTACTTTTTACAAGTAGAAATTAAAATATAATATAGCAACGAGCTGACGTTGGCAAAGAAGTGGTGCAAAGAACACAATGTTCATTAAACAATTAAGTGTTGAAACACTTAATCACAATTTTTACTTTGTATGTTATCCAGATTACAGTCGTATAGAACAATACAAACAACAACTTGATGCAATCAATTGTCCACAATGGCACAAGGAAGGAGGGATTGCTGAATGATTTGATGGGACAGATTGTTCACCTTTGCCACATGCTTGTTGAAATGTTTTTGTAAGTTTAAAACAGAAGAAGGAAGGCATGAAATGGCTGTGCATAGGTATGAAACAAAAGGCAAGCTGATTCTGAGCTGCATCTGCTGTGGTTAAAAAAAATGCTATAGGATTATTGTTAATTTTTATTTCTGAATTAGTTGGAAGGTTCACCTGGGCATGTTGCACAATTGATAAAGCAGCAGTTCTTTGAAAGCGTTCCCAGTCGGGTGTAAAGTTAAATGAGGTGGCAAACAACCGCTGAAGGTCACGTTTCACCCTGTTTGCTGTCTAGGAAACTTAAAATAATGGCCCATATTTTTATGGGCGTTTCCTTGGGAACGTTGGGAAGATTACGTGGTTGACGGACGTGCTGGCCAATAGGAGGGCTCCGTTAGCGCGGTGTGGGCATGGCAACCTTCCTGCGCTGTTTCCCAGTTTAGTTCTGGGTGTAGTACAGTTTGAGGTCTCGCTTCCGTTGAGGTTGTAGACGGCTGTCAAAGGAAACAAAGTTGGATTTTCTTAAACACCAACGACCGCCGCTATGTCCAACAACAACGCCAGCAGCAACTTAGTGATCGCCCAGAGAACCGTGAAGCAGCTCCGGTTAGAGGCCAGTACCCGGAGGATCAAGGTACGAACCCTCCGCTGACACACAAAACACGGAAGACTTTTGTTTTCAACGCTGGAGCTAAAAGTTTAGAAATTACGAAAAAAGTGGATTCTGTTGATTTTTCTGAATTGCCGCCAAGCTAACAAAACACGTAGCTGAAATATTAGTAACTCGCTGCTACTTCGAAGTTTTGAAGTCAAAGGCGTATACAAGTCAAGCTCTCTGGAAATGAGTGGGCCTATATATGAAAATGAAACGTTTTAGGTACAACCACAGCTGATCCGCGGCTCCGTTCCTTGCAAATGTTATGCAAAATAGCAGAGGCGGTAAAAGTTAGTGTTGGAAAAATCAGAAAACGGGCACGTCCTGAGCGCACAGGGGGCCCCCAGACAAACACAGTTCATGTTTATGCTGGTCATGTTTTCACACCCACACCATATGTTGGGCTCCGCAGGTGTCCCAGGCTGCCACCGAGCTGAAAAACTTCTGCATTCAGAATGCCAACAAGGACCCGCTCCTCATGGGGGTCCCCTCCAGCGATAATCCCTTCAGACCCCCGAAGTCCTGCTCACTCTTCTGAGGTAAGACGACTTTTAAGACATTAAGAGGCGCTTTTTACCACTGGGAGGAGCCAAGTAGTACCTTTATGTACTGTTTATTCATTATTCTGCTGTTTCTACATAGGGCTGGGCGATATGGCTGAAAAACCTGTCATGGCAAGGGTTTCATAACTGTCAATATCGATAGTTTTTTGTTTGTTTGTTTGTTTGTTTTTGTTTTAAGTTTCTGAAATACGGCCGAAGTGGTGACGTGACCTTTTACTGTTTTAGCCACAATTTATTCCTGGGCTGTTTTTCTCTTAGTGTGTTTAACACTTGATTATCTTAGTGTTAAACACTCAAAGGAGATCAGATAAATGCTGATCTGTTAGACCTGGATCAGGTCTAACAGGTAGAGGATTCAGATGCCTCCTGTAAATTAGAATACGACTCCATCCTCAGTTCACAACTTGTGAATTTTCCCCAATCTCTTAAATGAGGTTTGCTCCGCAATCCTTTCAACACTGAGATTTGCTGTTATTCGTAAACCTTTTTCCTTCCACCCAACTTTACATGAATAAGCAGTCTGAAGAGCCAGCTTCTTTAGCCATTTCTGTCCTTCTCCTTGGTGTCAGTGACTGTCGGTCAGATAACTGTCAGCTCAGTGGATTATCCTCTGATTGTGTTTGGCATAACATAATATTTCAGTATTAGAATAGAATAGAATATACTTTATTGATCCCTAAGGGCAAATTGCTTATTTGTTGACAAGCTACTCTATCTGAGGTATTAAATATCAATAATACAAATATAACCATGAGGCAAAGTTTTTACATTTTTATACATACCTAAGAGTGATGAGATAGTTCAAAAATGACTAAATATAAATAAATAAATAAATAAATATCTTTATTTGTTTTGTGTTCTGTGAGTTCCTGCAAGTGTTACCTTGACGATTAGGAGGAAGATCTGCACTTCCCTAGTACCATAAAGTTACCTTTTTTTAAACGAGGTGTGTTTTGGCAAATCAAAAATAAAGCTTGAGAGTGTGGCATTGCCTCTGCTTCTAACGTAAATACAGACTGCTCAGAAAAAGGAGGCCTGTTTCTTCTGTTTTTTGTTTTTGGTTTCTGTTCTCAAAGAGAAAATGGAACTGGCTAAAGTCGATATCGGAAGGTCAAAGTTTTACCAGAAGAATAGAAATCAGATCCAAAACTGTAATCCAGACCAATGTATCGATAAGCCTGAATTGGAAAAAAAGCACAAAAGATTTGTATTGTTTTCAGTTGCTGTTACTTTCAACAGAAACTCACTTTAAGCATACAAACTTTTTTCTTTCTTTTTTTTTAAAACATCAGATATATATATATATATATATATATATATATATATATATATATATATATACATACATACATACATACATACATACACACACACACACATAAATAAAAAAACTTCCTCATGTTGGAAATATGCAGCAGCAGTTCCACACTGTGGTATTTCTGCTCTTTTGCCTTCTATTACAAAACAGGAAATCTCATAAACCACTTTTCTTCCTTCAGGCTGGATGAGCAACCTATATGTGAAAGGCATGATGTGGAAAGGCTTAAGACATGTTTGGGTAACGTTTAGTAAGTACCGTGTTGCAGTAACGGGTGCTGGAAATTTCTCTGCCGTCTGCAGAATTATGTGAGCTGAGAAACGCCACAGGTGCCAAATCAAACAGCAAGACATTTTCACTTTGAATGGGTTTTGCCCTGTTGTGGCAACAGTCTTGTTCATGACGAAACACGACTGGAACACCAAAGTCTGAATGAATCATAATAAACGTCTGATTCTCTCTGCTCTCTTCCAGCGGCAGAAGGAACATGAAGGATTTCTCGTCCGTCAAAGCTTCACTTCACCTCTCGTCTGCGTCGTCGTGGACTTGTTCTGCAGCTCCTCACGGCGGGAGGAAGGGTGGGAGGGAGGGAAAACACTCGGTGCTGAAGGTTTTTTGCACTCGGTGCTGAAGGTTTTTTTGGGGGGTTGATGTCGATCTACTCTTTTTGGTTTTTTTTTAATTTCTTTGTTTGTTTGTTTTTTTGCCAAAACTAATGGTATCATATCTCCCATCTGTTACACGAAAGCACGGCCGAACTCTTACTTTTTCAACAAACAAGCAGAAGATGTTCCTGACACTAACTTGACTAATGATTAATCTCGCTTTGCCTAAGTGCTCAACATGTCCGGCATCTATTTACAGACCGTTCCCGCTGTTTGCTTTTTTTCAGTCGGTGCCCTTCTGAAGGGCAGGTGGAGGGATGTTAAACGTAAATTCGATGCAGGTTCTGTTCCGTCTGCACCGTTTTGTGTCGTTTATCTCTGTAAAACATTTTAAAAAGGAAATAATGTCCAACTACATTGCTAGCCAACTAACTGTACCAGTGCCTTTTTTAAAGAAGAAAAAAAAGATTGAAGTATTTAAGCGAAGAGTAAAAGTGTCCCAGTGAAGCTGAGGTACTACAACATGACGTACTTTAACGTTAGGATAAGTGTTGGTTTGTTGGTCTTTTCTTTGTTTCTTTCACTCACCTGTTATCAGTTCTTTTGTTGAATCTTTTTATTTAAAATGAGAAACACGTAAAGGCCTTACACTATTCGGATAGTGGTAACAACTTTTAATTTATTTCATATTGCACGAACGCTTGCGTATGTATTGAAATCCTTCCGTTTTGTTTGTGTTTAGTGAGTCGGTCATCATTTTTTATTTTTATTTTTTTTTTCACGCTGGAATCAACCAAAAATCTTTCCTGCTGTCTGTCGGCACTCGCCTTCGTTTTCTGTGCAACGTTCGGGTGATTAGGAAACGACAGAAATGCTGCCTGTAACTTTTTCCACGGCAAAATCAGAAGGTAACTTTTGAAAGTGTCACTTTGTGACTGCTTTTTTTTTGACAGACGGGACATGAGGCATTCATGAAAAGTAGTCACGTACATTTTGACGCTTTTCCAAATTATGTGAGTGAAGTTGGGAATAAATTGGATTTAGAAACGATCATTTGATTGTATTTGGATTGACTCTCTGCTGCGACGGGGAGCTGCTGGACCGGGTTTGCTTTGTGTCGTCAAATACTGGAAATCTGCACGAAGCCACAAGAATTACCGTTATCTGTCACCTCAATGATTTGTGATGAATGCGATGTGTTTGTATGAAAGGAAATAAATAAAATATATATACTTGCAACACGTGTTTTGTTCTTTTTAGTGTTTTGTTAAATAAGGTGTTACAGCATGACTCCTAATGTTCTGAGAAAATATGACATTTTCCCACATGTAGCCATCTAATCCTGTTAAAATAATTAATGACACACGCTGACTTCACGCGAATCTTCTGACCCAAAGCCGTTCCAGCTCTTCCGGATGTGTTGAACTCGCTGACTTTCAGAGAGCCGGCCGAGCGTGTCTCATAACGAGGGTCGCTGTCGTGACCCTCTTGTGCGTTTTTCTACAGCTTGGCCTGTAACGCGCACAGGAGGAACCCTGAGTGAGAAGTAGTTACTAATACGGAGCTTTAGAGCAGTGTTTCCCAACCCTGGTCCTAAAGGCACACTGACCTGCATGTTTTAGATGTTCCCCTGCTTCAACACACCCCATTCAGATGATTGCAATTAAACAAAACCCTGTTAATCAGCCATCAATTGAAATCGTGTGCTGAAGCAGGGGAACATCTAAAACATGCAGGTCAGTGTGCTTTGATGACCAGGGTTGGGAAACACTGCTTTAGAGGAAATGTCTTGCTCAACTGACTCCAAAGCGTGCCCTTCCTCGTGTGTTGTTGGTAATTAGCAGAAGTGCTGTCACCTGGAAATAAAAGCAGCAGCAGCAGCAGCAGCTGTGAACAAGTCTGACTGCTAACGGCTGGAAATGTACACATGGGCATGTTGACCTGAAATGTGTGGTTTGTTTATCGTGTTGATATGCTTGTATTTCTCTGTGTTCAATTCATAAATGTGAATTTATGTGAGTTTAGATGGCGTACAGATTTGACCAGAGCAAAGTTGGTGGAAAACAGGAACTTTCAGGTTTCATTTGAACTTATCATTCATGTGCACATTGATACCTTTATCCACATTGGCACTGAATATCCATTAATGTTCCCTTCCCCCCACCCTCTGATTTGGTTAAATTATGCTACAGATTCATATCTCCAGAGGGACCCGAGCACTTCCTGGTGGGCTGACGGACCGGACTGCAAAGACCAAGCAGATTCTCTCAGGGTGGGTAACAAAACAAAACAAAACAAAAAGGCTCAACTACCAAGCAAACCACTTATCCTATTGAGCCTATTTCACAGCCTTTAATCTTTTTCTCCATTTTCTGGTAAAGTCAAGACCATAAACTCTTAATGTGTTTTATGTGGTAGCGCAACACAATAATACACATTTGTGAAATGGAAGAAAAATGATGCATAGTTTCTAAAAATTGTGGTGCATGTTTGCAGAATGGCACTAGCTCAGCCAGAATAGATGGGTGATATTTGTGAAAAAATGTTTTATATCTTGCCACAGAATGGTCTGGACTTTGACTGAGCCCATTTTAACATACGAATGTGCTTTGATTTAAACCAGGAGGGTCAAATTCGGCTCTTCAGTATGTTAGAGTTCTACTGATCTCTGCCTGAAACGATCAAATCAAAGCAATTTAAGGTTTTATGTGCATGAGGAGGAGCATCATGGTGAAAGCTGGAATGCTCCACTTGTGAAAGTATAATCTGCTGTGCCTCACCTTGACATTTGGACATCGGTTCTCACTGCCAGAAAAAAAAATACAGATGGGTTTTATTTACGGGAATCGGAGTAAAACTAACTAAAAACAAATGTGTCATGCTGTCCGTTGGTATATCTCGCACAACACCCCCTTGCACCCAAACCCCCAAAAAATGCAAAAGGTCAAAGGGCGTGAGGACTTTTTCATGGAACTGTCATCTTACAGGAGCAGCTCAGAGTGACGGATGAGCATGTGGCCAGGCTTCAGGCAGATCTGAGATCTGAGCGTTCAAAAGTAAGCCCGGTAGTTTCGAGAGCAAAAACTCCCTGATTGAGTTTACCTCAAGTGGCGCTTTCCTTCCCGTCAGAGTTCCCGTCTGCAGCTGCAGTGTAGCCAGCAGGAGGCGGAGTTGAAGCGCAGAGAGATGCTCTGCAGTAGACTGAAGGAGAGGCTCACACAGCTGACCGACAGACACAAAGGCCCATGTGAGACTCCAGAATTATTTCAAACAGACTTATTTACAATAAGATTGATCGCATCGGTTTCTTTGTTCCGGATGCAGCCATAGATGTATTAAACGCCCCTCCTGGAAGCAGGGGCAAAAGGGAGCAACTCGGCAAATCGGTCAGGTTTACTCCCAGGTATGTGGACGGTTGCTTGCTGAAGGTCGCTGAGGTTTTGGCCTTTTTGAGTTGGAGCCCTCCTTCAGACTGCAGCTCTCTCCTCTCCTCCCGGCAGGCGAGAAGAGGCTGCGCTGCGCCTGATGCTGGAGCGCAGAGAGGCCGAGCTGAGGGAGGCCATGAAGCTGCGCCACAGCCTCACCACTTTGCTGCACGCACTGCGAGTCGACATGGAGCAGGTCAGAAGGGACGAGTGGATCCACGGTTTCAGTCCAGAAAGGGAAATGCTATTAAACACTAGTAGCATCAGTAGGTACAAGTAGCACTACTCTCTGCTCGGAACGGGTCGGTTGTTTTGTCCCAGTCAAGTCCTGAGTAAATTCAACTTTTAGACATCACTTGCATTAATACAAACTAGTTTATAAATGGTCAGGGCAAGCCTTTTTAACTACAACTGAAGAAATGTGACGTATGCTAAAAAGTTTATAACCTGGAGTGAACACTCTAATCTTTTTTTTTTTAAAGTGGCTGCCAGAGTTTTTGGATATTACCCAAGATGGAGAGAAAAAGTTGGATGAAACTGAAGCGGCGCTTGGCGAGCACCTGACTGGAGGAGTGGTTCAGAGCTGGAGGCTGGTGCAGAAGAAGCTGCAGAGCATCCTGTCCGAAGGTGAACGGCCGACAATAAATCTCCTGAGGGGTTTTGCAACCAAACCAGTCGTCAGAAGCTGCAAGAAAATGATTCTGTCGTCTGCAGGTCAAACGGCTGCTGGCACCGACCACGATAAGCTCATGGCTCAGCTGGAGATCGAACTGAAAGAAAGTCAGGAGGTGGTGAGACTGCAGCAGCAGCTTCTGCAGGTATTTTTTTTATTATTATTAAAACTTCTGTTGAGCCGTGAACGGTCAGAGAGAGACCCACTCTGGCTGCTTCTCGTAGGACAGCCTGGCCTCCACAGTCCCGTCCGAACTCTCGAATTCCTACTTTTTGGAGGAGTGGGAACGTCTCCAGATGTCCTGGGCAGAACTGACTCGTCAGAGGAGGACTTTTGAAAGGGAGCGCCAAGCGTTTACCGACGCTGCCATTCGGCTGAGCCACGAGGTAAGATGGGGTTGAGGTTGAACTAGGATCATCAGTCATCAATTATTCTGGTGATTAGTCAGATGAGAGCAAAGTACGTTCTACAGATTTCCTTTTCATTTCATCTTTTATCTCTTTTTATACAATATTGGACACGTATTAAAATTTATTTATTTATTGCCTAAAATGTAAACTAAGCCACTTGAGAGGTTTTGGCTTAAACATATTTACAGACAAAGGTGTTAAATGCAAAATGTGCATCTTTTTTGTACAGTTTTGGCTTGGTTACTGCTCTGAATAAGTTTCAGCAAATGGCCTGAAATCAGTTACTTCAATAATTAATTGTTTCAGCCATAGGTTAAATTAATAAGTGGTTTGTTGTCGTGGGAGACCTTGCCTGTCAAATCAAGCACTTATTGAAATCATCCTACAAAAACTTGTTTTGTCCACAGCGCCGTGACTTTGAACAACAACGGGGCCTTTTCTTAAAGCAGCAGTATCTGTGTGATTTGCCTTTGTTTCATAAAGAAGCAGCAAACCGGAGGGACAGCAGTGCTTTCAGTGAGTAAGACTTGATGGTGTTGGGAATCGCAAGCAAGAGACTGGATGAAGGTCCAGACTGAGACATTTGACTGAGTGCTTGTATGTTTTATGTCCAGCACATTAGTTTCACCTGTCTGTGGTGCAGATTTCTCTGGTGTGGGAGGAGCCAACTTATCCGGCTGCTTTCCCATCAGCCCATCGCCCAGCGACTCTGGGGATGTTGCTGCTCCTGAGGGAAGGGTCAGAGTTCAAACGCCCAGCACACCTCAGCTGTACTCCGCTCTCAATCTACCATATGATAAGCAGTTAGTGTTACTACAAAGTCAGTCAAATTTAATGTACAGTACTTTACAGAGGTGATGTGTTTTTTTTTAAACTTTTATAACCTCACAACTATGTTGAAATCTTTAGTTATAATGTGAAAAGTACAAATTGTACTGCAAGACACTGTTTTGAGGTCCTGTGATGCAACGGCTCCATCTTGCCCCAACCGTCTCCTGGCCAACCGGCTGTGCAGATGGTTCAATGAAGAGTTTCTCAATTTAAGGGTTGAAAGAGTTTTGCTTCATAAAATTATCTGACTAAGCTCGGATCTTCATCAAGCTGAATAATGTTGTTCTTCTGCAGGTCCAGAGACACTGATCACCGCTCGGAGACGTGGGAGGGCGGCGTTGACAGGAGACCACACACAACCTGGCCTTCATTTTTGAACTGGTCGTGATACAAACTGCTGCAGTTACAGCACGTGCCACCTTCAATATTTGTCTTTTTAACAAATTTAATAAAAGCATTTATTTTTGTTTTAAAACCTGGTTGTTGATCATTATGCACAGCCAACTGATGTTTTGAGACATTCACTGAATCCTACTAAAAGTAAAATCGTCTCCTGACCGAGGCCCCGCCAGTCTCATGACTGCTTTCTGACGTTTGATTTCTAACTTGAATTCAAAAGCAAAAGAAACTATTATCCAGTCTTAATCTGGAAGGACAAGAACTGCTATTTTTTTTTTTCATATTATGTATGCCGTCTTCTGACGATACCCAAATGGCAACCTTTTAATATTCCCTCAACACATGGAGGGAATTTTAAGAAAAGGCAATGAACATGTTTAAAGGGCAAATACAGTGGCAATATTTTTTTAGTGCTAGAACTTTTTATAATCCGAGATGAATAATAAACTTGTCCCAAAGAAGCCCCTTGAGCTTGTATGGGACATCTGGAAGTAGGCCCATCTAGGCTGGGGGTCGGGGAGAAAACCATGAATCCTGCCATTCTTGGGAGCACAGCATCCTGATACAGATACGACTGCATCTGGGAAGCAATTTTCTTGCCCAAAATTTGTAGATTTATGTGGATACTTAATGGAAGCAGAAAAAGAAGAAATGAGCACTTTTACAGGAACGTTCACAGCAGGAAATGGGAATGAGCTGTGGAAATAAAAAAAAAAAAAGGATGGGTTTTATCTTAATTCTATCAGTGCTTATTTTTGTGTCCTATTTGCGTATCACTTTGTTGACATCGAGTATTCAGTTTTTAAAATAGATTGACACTGGAAATGTTTCAGCGTTTCACTAACATGGTGTATTTCTCTGTAAACGCCATTAAAACTTACTAAACTATAACTATGGCGCTTCAGTAAACAATAGACCTGAAATGATCCAACAACAAAGTAAAGTTTTAGAACATTCCTATGGAGTTAGTTTTGTTTCACAATTATTCAATCAAAAAAAAAAAAATCATGTCAAACAAAAAAAGTAGTATTCAATGAAAAAAAAATCATGTCAAACAAAAAAAGT
>NW_015113816.1:61296-64324 GCF_001443285.1 Poecilia latipinna
ACATAATGTTACAACTGAGATAAGGGAAAAGGTTTGTAAAATGTAGAGTATTACAAAAGAGATTACATTTTATTTTAAGTCCAAACAGTATAACAAAATGAACACTGAAAATATATAATACACTTTCCAGCAGTTACTCGGATGTTAAACTTGTTTGTCTTTACTGGTGATGAAAACTCGTCACTCTGGAGGAGAGAGGAAGAGGAGAGAGGAAGAGCAGCTCAGCCCAGTCCAGGATCACTGCAGTGTCAGGGTAGCTGCTTACAGTCTGCAGGTAGATTTTTGCTTATCTGGTCCTCCGGTTTTCAGATCCTAATTGTAAATAAAAAGTTAATCAATGTTGTGATGATCCAGCTGACTGTGGACTGATGGGCACTGTACTGGTCAGCGAGGTGCAGGTGCTTGGATCCAAGGGAAAAGCAATTTAACAACAGGAAGGTCTCAAGGGGTCAATGGAGTGGAGTTGATACGAGTTCCCCTCTGTCCTGGGTGAATATCATGGAGAGTCTCAACCATGGCTCAGAAACGCAACAAGAAGCTTCGACGCAAATCTGAAAAACAAAAATGAATTAAAAAAGTACGAGTAAGTGATGATATTTACCTAGACAACATAATCAAAACCTAATAAGCCCTATGGTCTTTTTAAGAGTTTTAATTGAAAATAAATTGACTATATCTCAGGAAATTAAATGTTCAAGTGAAACAGTTACTGTATCACAATAAGAGAAACTGCAAAAAAAAAAAAAAATAGTGCAGAGGTATAACACTGAAGTTACTGAGAAAGAGTAAACTGAAATATTTAGTAAGTAGAAAATGCATGTTAAAATCTGAATACTTTTTTGAATGTAGCTGAAATCAATTTAAACCACCAGCAGACACAGTACAGTACGCCGATTATCTGTACTAAAAATAATGCAAAAAATGTAACATAGAAAAAGAGGCATTAGTTTGAAAACCAATAAATAAACTGACTTGGAGAAATATATTTAGCCAAACACACACGGCCCCTATAAGCAACACTTCCTTCCCTTCTCTGACTCAACACTTGCTGGTCTCTCCATCCTCATGTTCTGATTGTCTCTAGCAGCTGGAGGAATCAGTAAGACCTACAAGTCTGTCCTGCTTCATCTGCACTCTGCTGGTCATACTAGAATGGGGAATTAGGAGAACACCAATTTAATTTAATATCATAACTCAGCAAAAGGCATATTACATCTAATTCGGAATAAAACTAAGTACAACACACACACACACACCAAATAATAATAAACAGAAATTATGTGAATATCCTCCTTCGGCCTGTGACCTACCAGCTTAGTTTTACATTTTACATCTGGAAGAAAATATATATTTAAGAGTTACGTTGCCTCCCCTCATCGACAGAACTGATTATATGCTTGGTAAATAAATCATCTGCACAGTCACTTGACGTGTGGGGCAGATTAACGTGCACCTGATAACATTGGTGCAACGATCCGCTGTTTTCCCATTTTAGCGTCAATGCTAGTTAATACACACACACACACACACACACACGGAGGATTACACAACAGTTTTTAACACATATTTCCTCCAGATATATTTGGTATTTTCCACGCTTAAAGCCACTCGACAGAGGTGCGCTGGTTAACGAATATTACACAAGCCTAGTTTATGAACTTTACCTAGTGCTAACATTAGCTAGCACAATATGCTACCGGGGATCACGGCAGACAAAATATGTGACTGTCGTCATAAGTTGAGTAAGATTTCTTCTTTGAAACAGGGTGGACACTTTAGAAGCTGCTAAACGGTGTAATTTTGTGAAGATTACTTACCATCACATTCTGTGTCCCGTCACCGAAGCCCTGCAGTTCGGGACAGAGTTCTGAGATCTCAGGGAGTCATCCGCTTTAGTCAGCGCTAACCAATCGGAACACGTCTTACATCGCTCGTCCTTAAGCCCCGCCCCGGATGTTCATGTGAAATTCTCAACCAAATAAAGTTGAGTTCAACCAAAAAACAGGAGCTTAAAAAAAACTTGGATTCAACTAAAAACTTAGGCTGTCAACCAAAAAATTCTGATATGCAAAAATAAAAGTTTCAAACAAAAATTAGTGATTTCAATAAAAAAAAATCTCTTAAACATGGTTTTGTTTTGTAAAAAAATATTTTTATAATTAAAAAGTTTTTAAGGTTTTTTTTTTTGTTTTATTTTTTTTTTTTGATTGAATACTACTTTATAATTGTGAAACAAATCTAACTCCATAGGAAACCATGAGGTGGAAACAAATGGGCAATCAGGAAAACCGTCCAGGAGAGGATGGGGAAACAAACCGTTTAAAATATCAGGGAGATTCAGAGAGAGGCCTGCAGCTGGAGTCAGGAGGGACGGACGGATAGACGGACAGACCTGGTTGCAGCTGTCGCCTTCCTCATGTCAGACCTGAACCAGACGCAAACGTCTCACCTGGACTGAACACAAGCAGGATGGACTGCTGCTCTGTTTCCTCTGTTCTCTGATTAAAGTAAATTCTTAATTTCCTCTCAGTCTAGAGGAAGAGCAGAGCTGATGGACGCCTTGGTCTTTAGTAATATTCTAATTTTCTGAGATACTAAATTTGGGATTTTCAAATCATCAATATTAAAAGAAAAACATTTGAAATATATCAGTCTGTGTGAATTAATGGATATCATATACAAGTTTCACTTTTTGAATGGAATTACTGACATAAATAAACCTTTTTCATAATATTTTATGATGTTCTAATTTGATGATCTGGAGCTGAATATGTGATTGAATTGAAATTATTTTTTGTAAAATGCTTTGAAATGAGATTTGTTGTGAATTGGTACTATAGAAATAAACTCAATTCAAAATCCAAAATGGAATTTAATTATTTATGAACAACAACAACAATAATAATAATAATAATAATTAATAAGCTCCCGGCATGCTGAGGAAATAATTACACACACACACAAATGTGTGTTTATATACCTTCATCATATATGTATATATAAATTCAATTCCCACCCTCTGGGGTGT
>NW_015113816.1:66844-96898 GCF_001443285.1 Poecilia latipinna
GTTTGACATGATTTTTTTTTTTTGATGGAGTACTACTTTTTTTGTTTGACATGATTTTTTTTTTGATTGAATAATTGTGAAACAAAACTAACTCCATACATTCCTGCCACTCTGACACAGTTCAGTCAAAGCGCCAAAGTTTCCAATAACAATCGCATCCTGAAAATGAAAAGCTGGTAGACGGTATAAATTTCTAAATGTCCACGCGTGGCAAGAAGCATCTGCCATCATGTGGGATATGCTATGATTGGAGGACAGTGAGAGGCGCACGCGTTGTGCTTGAGCTCTCCTGATTGGCTGCTGGCACTCCTGGAGACTCTTGTGCCTAATTAGCAATCGCAGGTGTCTGTGTGCACCCAGGTGCACTTTTCTGTCGTCGTTTCGCGTCTTTCTGGGAAAAACAACTCGATCGCCAGGCAGACGAGAAAACAAACCCAGGGAAGGAGACAGAATGAATGGCATGATTTTGGGGCTCTTTCACCACCTGCCGCGCTTCATGGAGTCGAACAGCAAAGGTTTCCAGCCCTGGAGGGACTATATGGGACTGTCGGACACGGTCAGAGAGATCTTGCGTCGGAACAGCACCGGGGATTCAGTCCTGCCAGATCTCAATGCGCATCACTCCCAACCCGATCATTTCAGCGGAACTTTATCGTCGATACGCGTGAACGCAGAATCCTGCGAATCCCTGCTGTCCAACACCGCGGCTATGCTGACCACGGAAGATTTGTTTCGGTTCGCACAGGAGTCGGCCAGTGCCGATCCGCTGCAGACACCGATTGGTTCCAGGTGTCGCCCCAAGGACCGCAGGAGTACCGCGACTCGCTCCAAGGCTCCGGCTCCAGAGCCGCCTGCGCGCCCCTCTTCAAAATTTTGCAGCTTCTGCAAGCATAACGGTGAGTCCGAGCTGGTCTACGGATCCCACTGGCTGAAGAACCAGGCTGGAGAGGTTTTATGTCCCTACCTGCGCCAGTACGTGTGTCCACTATGCGGCGCCACGGGGGCCAGAGCCCACACCAAGCGGTTCTGTCCCAAAGTGGACAGCTCCTACAGCTCGGTTTACACCAAGACCAGACGCTGATTTAACAGGTGGCCTTGAGACCCTAAACAAAAAAGCAGCTTCCCCCTTTTTTTCTCTCTTTGTGTGCATTTTAATTCTTATAAGTCAGTATCGGTGTGGCTTTTACTTTTGTGTGTTGCTTGCTTTGTATTCTTATTTGCATGCTTTGTTTTTGTGTTTGTTTTGTTTTTTTGCATGCTTTTTTTGTGTATGTTTTCTGTTTGGAGCTATTTATTTTAAACGCTCTGTTTGCAGTTCTGAATTTTGTACAATAACTTAAAAAAAAAAACGATTACCAGATAATGTGTTTGGGAGGAGAGAGGACAAAAAAAAGGAAATGTTTTTGTTTTGAATACTTTTAGAACATGGTCAACACATGTCCAGGTTGATAGCAAATGCATTGAAGGACTACAACGAAATCAGCACTCTGGGAGAACTTCCAGTTTCACCAATATTACCTTTTTTCTACAGTATGTTTGCATAATGTGACCATGTCGGCATTTTAAGCTTTTAATGGGGCACTTTCTCTTCTGTGTACTGAATTCTGGGAGCATGTTTTATTTTGAATTTCCCATTTATGCCACTGTAGCTCATGTAAAGTTTGTAAATATTTCTGTGGTTCCAGTTAAACAAGTGGCTAAACTTAAAATTGCATTGTTTTCTTGTTCTTGCTAGTGTAGTGACCCACACCTCAAATCTTCCACATTCTCTGTCCTATTGCTATACAAACGCAGATCGTAAAAAAAAAAAAGAGCCTCCTGTATGTCACAATTAGCAATGTAAAATGGTGGTAAGTATGTGAAAGGTAGGGCAAATATCTTGTATCAAAAAGAGTGCATGTGGAAATTGAATGCAAGAGGTCTCCAAGAGCTTTTTATTTTCTTAAATCAGCTGCAGCTGTTTTCTACAGTACATCTGGTAAGTCTTCACAAAGCTTCACTGCTTTCACATTTAGTCTTTTTCCAAATTGTATTAATCTATTTACTCAAAGTGCTTCACATAAATACCCCATTATAATGTGGGAAAATTTTTTTTTTTTTTTTTTTTTTTTTTTGCAAATTTAGTAAAAATAGAAAACCGTTTAAGTATATACAGCTATTGTTTAATACTCTTGTTTCAACGTTGGCAGTACTTGCATCCTTTTTGAATATGTATGAAAACTGGATAAAACAGGAAGGGTCACATCATTGGCAGTATTTCAGATATTTAAAACAAAAACCAAATCAATAATTATCAACTGATAGAAAGCGCTTATTGTATGTTTTTCACCCATATTGTCCAACCCTACCATAGGCTTGTCTCTCCTATCTTCAGCTAGCTGGGCAAATGGGGTGAGCAATCAGGAGAGAAGGGTTTTAATCAGGGGTCCCCAAAGTCAGTCCTCGAGGGCCAGCATCCTGCATGTTTTAGTTCTCTCCCTAGTGGTAGTAACAACCTTTTCAGCTTGTCAATGTTCCTCTTGGGGCTTCTCTTTAGAAGCATGATGGCCGATGACCCTGATGGCTCGTTAGCCATCATTTGATCCAGGTGCGTTAAACCAGGGAGAGAACTAAAACATGCAGGATGCCGGCCCTCCAGGACCGACTTTGTACACCTGGTCTAGACGATTCCATCTCTGAGATCTACAGACTAACTGCTTTCCGGCCTGGTGTTTGACCTCTGACCTGCACTGTCAACTGTGGGACCTTTCCAAAGCCAGTCCAATCAACTGAACTTACCACAGGTGGAGTCCATTTATCAACATCTCAAGGATGATCAGTGGAAACGGTTCAATTTTGAGCATCACTGTCAAAAGGTTGTGATTAATTACATTTAAAAAAATGTGATTTCTTGGTTTTCTATTTTTAATACATTTGCAAAGCACTCAAAAATATCATCCTTCAGAATGATATTTTAATTGATAGACTGGCCAATTTAGTCATTGAGACTGATCAAATTGTTGGAACGCTAATACCTAAAAGCGCAGGTGTCAAACTCCAGTCCTGGAGGGCCGCTGCCCTGCAACCTTTAGATGTGCCTCTGCTGCACCACCTGAATAGAATAATTACGTTGTTAGCAAGGCTCTGAAGAACTGATCTACACAATAAGGGGGTAATTAAGCCATTTTATTCCAGCGTTTTTGTACCTGTGGCACATCTAAAAACTGCAGGACAGTGCCCTCAAACTCCTTGAGGACTGGAGTTTGACACCCCTGCTTAAAAACATCTCATCGATCCTCCTATGTTAAGAACAGATTCTGGTTGTTTGGATCTCATAGATTTATTGAGGATGAACTAGATCAACATACCCAAAGCAAACATTCATAAGAACGTGGAAAACTAGGGAAATATTTCAGTGGCGTCTTTTGTACTTTACCAATGAACTCTAAGGACAACAAGAGAAAAACATGAGAACAAAATCTTCTGGAAAGCAGTCTTTAACGTACAGAGCTTCTTGAAGGTTTACGCCGCAGGTTCTCCAGTTCTCGATGGGCGACCATCACCTTTCGGCTGGAACAAAAAAGGAAAAAACTGAGTTAAGCTCTTAATTTTAAGCTTCATCATGTGTAAATAAAGATCCACTGTTAGAATCTTAACATCAAGGGTTGAGATGTACAGCAACATTATGTGAAGCAAAGTAATGAAAGCAAATAGTTATGACCCATTTCTGAACATTCTGAGGTCGACCTTTACCATCAGAACCAAAGTTATGTTAAAGTAAAAACGCACATGTTCCATAACATAAAATAGAAAAGTACGTTGGAGGTTTGCAGTTGTAATGCCGAAAAGCTTAAAAAATATAAACACTTTGCACTTTATCTTTGTCACGTGAAGAAGAGACGAGGACAGACTGTCGGTCATCTACGTCCAAAGGAACCTGGTTGCTGATCATGATCTCCTCTCCAGTGTTGGTCGTTTTGCTAGCAACCAATGCAACACTGAAGTTTAAGCCGAAATCCACCAATAGGATTCACAGGTTTTAATTTCTAGTGGAAAGTAAAGAGGATGGAAATAGTGAAGTTCCCTCTTTAATAAATCATCTGACAACACAGAGGAGCGCCACCTGTCATGTTCTTGATGCCAACAGCCTCTCCGATTACCTAAACTCAACAATTTCTCTTAGCAGTCACATCAAAGCTTTAGTTGAAGTTTTAACAAGACAAGTTTTACAGCTGGCAGAGCTACTGCAGCCAATCAGAAGGTAGAAACACAGGCGAAGAAGATCAAAGTACTGAAGGGCGATAATACACGTCACTCCCTAAGGAGTGAGGAGACTGAGATGAATTAAGACGAGAAAAAAACATGACAAACGTAGTAAGATGAAACATAAAAGTAGATGAAATATTTGGCAGAAATTGTTTCTACTAACTTCAGAGAGGAGAGTTCTCTGATCAGTCCACAGATCAGTTCTGTGGCATCTTCAAGATGACCCGATGGATCAGGTACTTCCTTCATTTCCTCACTAGATGAGAGCAAAATGTTGGTTGGATCATAAATAGGTGATTAAAGTCATGATTTTATAACTTACAAGCTTATTAAGCATTTAAATATTCAAATTCCAGTCTTTTGTCCACTTCTGTGAAGTCTTACGAAGGAATTTGCTTCTGAAAAAAACACTTTTTCCTTTCACTAAACTTTCCATTAACATGCAGCTCTCCATAAACATTAAGTTTCTTTAGCAATAACCCACCGTGGATGACTGTCCTGGCCTATTAGCCAACTATCAAGTCAGGAGTCTTATTTTTATTGATAACAACGTTACAGATCATTTTTGTTTTATGATTTTATTTTGTGAGAAAGTGAATTTTAGGTTTCGATTTGCTGCAAACCATGATCATTAATAACTAAAAAGCAAATGCTTGAAGTTTATCTCTCTTTGCTTGGGTTTCTCTCTTAAAATTAAACTGCTGAAAAAAATGAACTTTTTGATTATGGTCAAATTAACCAGCATGCACCTGTATAGTCTTTAATTTTTTTTCTTACATGAGAACAATGGTGTTCAGCTGCGAGTCCGACACGTAATCTACGACTCCAGAGCCCGACGAGTTCTCCGGGCTCCTGGTTGGAGCGCGCTCAGTGTGGACGACAGAGGGACCAGCAGCATCATCATCGTCATTTGGATCACACTGTGCAAACACACACAGGGAGCTTTAAATAAATACAAAGTCTAGCGCTTTCTCAACACAAATGATTCAGAGTTGGGTTTTACCTGTAAATGCTACATCAGCTCCTGAGCTAAACGCTTTAATACTTTTGTTCCAAACTCCCAAATCCTCCACTATCCACTCCTTCTTAATAAATGACAGAAAATCCAATAAAATCGACTAAGACGTAATCATTTCCAGGGTCAACATCTACTTACGCTGTTGCTCATCTCTTGGGCAGCGGGTGCCAGTGAAGCCTCACAGTTTAATTCTGCAGATTGAGTCGCTGCAGAGGAAGCTCCTCCTTCGCCACCATTCCCGTCAGTTGCCTCCGGTTTGCTCTCGTCCGTCGTCCCGTTCACACCGCACGTCTGTGGCTGAGCCGCGTCAGCATCACTTTCCTCCTGCTGCTTTGCAGTGAAGGAGTGGAGAGAATTCGCTTGTTCTCTTGGTGGCAAATCTTCCTCTGTTTTGGTTTGGATTTCAGGCATGAGAGTCGCATTTCCAGCGGCGTGGTCCTTGACTTCTGGTGGCTGCAGGTTCTCCAGATGTTTCTCTTCCCCTTCCTGTGCGAGTTGAATTGGTTCTGTGTTGCCATTTTGTTCTGGATCAGTCAGAGATTCGTCTTTAGCCTCAGACTCTCTTTCCTCTGAGCATCCTGGGTTACTTGTGGTACCAGTTCCGTCCATGTCGGTCACAGAACAGTGGACTTCGGTTTCAGCTCTGCATTAAAGGTAAAGGTAAAAATAAAAGAGGCATATTTAAAGGGCCTTGCAAAAGTATTTATACCTTTTGTACTTTTGTTGCATTTTGCTACTTTACAACCACAAACTTTAGTGTATGTTACTCGGAATAGAAATATACCTCATTTTCTCATTTCTTTTACAAATAAAAATCTGAAAAGTCTGGCTTTTATTTAAATTCAGCTCCTTTTATGCACTGATACTCCTAAATGAAAGTATACTGCAATAAAACGCCTTTTGAGGTAGGCCTGTCAAACTAACAAATTTTGCTCAACAGTAAATTGTACCAGACATTATTGCGATAACATAGTTGTTTTGGGATCATTTTCAAGAAACATAATTTCAAGTCATACATAATACAAACTAATTTCTCCACTCCATAATATCATGAAAATTTAAAAACTAAAAAGCACTGACTGGTGATCATCAGGCTGAGGCTCTTCCTCCCTCTCCTCTCTGATGTCTGCTGAGGCATGAGGAGGTGTGGACTGTAAATGGTTTGGGGAGACATCGCTCTCTGAACCTAGAGGCTCAGCGGTTTCATCACATACGGCTTTTCCTGCGCTCCCTGCTCCGTTCTCCACGCCCTCCCGTTGCTGTGCCTGTAGAAAGTGACTCCGTTCCTTCTCCATCAGACCGCACATGCCCATCCTTCGCTTCTTCTTGGCCGGTAAACCCGCCGCCGACTCCTTGACGTCCGCCGTGCCGCAGCTGGGCTTATCGTCGTTGGTGTCTTGACTTCTCTTCAAGTTGAAGCGTTCCAGTTGCTTCTCCAAAACAGCGCAGCTGGGTTTTCTGTCGTCTTCAGCGGCGGGCACAAACATCTGGGGTTGGCCTGGCGATCTGCTACATCCTGTTTCGTTTCCGTTGGTAGAATCATTAGTTTGTTTGCAGCCGGTGTCCAGCTCAAAACAATGGCTAGGATCGCAGACAGTGGTCCCTTCTTTCCCATCATTTGCGATGTCTGTGGCATCTACCTCTTCTGAGTTGTTTTCATCTGCTTTTGAGAGACTGGACCGCTCCTCTCCCTCATGCTGTATATTTGGGACTGCTGCACTTTCTTGGAGTTCAGTCTGCTGCAGCGTCTTATTGGCTTCTTTAATATCTCCTTCTGCGTCCTAATAATTAAAGAAAAAGTCTGACATATCAGTTTGTTTAAATGTAATACCATTAAAGGCTCTGTTCAAGTCCTAAATACCTTTTGAAGGGGAACAACCTGGACCTCCTGGAAGGATTCATCAGCTGGACAGGTCCTTTTCTTTGACCTCAGGGACCGAGTCTGGGGTGGAGCCATGTCCTCTTAAAACATACAAAAACATTCCTAATCAATTAAAGACAGTAAAGCTGAAACAATTAATCGATTATTGAAATAATCGTCAACTAGTAGAGTAACTGATTGTTAACTGGAGGTTAAAAACATATTTGAGGGGTTGGAACTGAAAGTACGAAATTAAAGATACTCTACTACCTCTAAATAAAAGTCAAACAACTGCACTGAATTTTGAACCCTGTCTTGTTGGTAAATTGAGTCCACCTTTGTGGTTTGCTAGAAAACATTAAAGAACAACCAGCATCATAAACACAAAGGAATGTGTTGAACAGGTTATGTATAAAGCCATGGGGAAGCTTAAAGCAGGGAAAGGTTACAAAACAATATCTCAAGTATATTGAACTTTGTGTAGTGAATATGAAAAATGTTGAGGGAAGGGCAATGAATATAAACAGCTTTAATACAAAATAAAAAATAAAAATGAAAAATTTTTTAAGGCAAAAAAGTAAAAAAAAAAAAGTTTTAATAAATAATATGAGTGTTTTTTTTTTTTTGTTTTTGATTTTTTACCGTTGCTGTTATACTTTGTTTTCCCTTTGGTCATTTTTGCCAACTAAAAGAAAGAAAAAGGTTCATTTAAAGATATGACAGAATACAACACAATGCAAACAAGAGTTTTAAATTTTACTTTACTAACCATCAAACAATGATTTTAGGGTAAACAAAGCAATTTACACCGAAACAAAAATATTCAACAAAATATTTGAGCATGTAGCAAGCAAATTACACCTAGCTAGCTAAGTGAAAAATTGTCGTGAACATAACCGGCATCTTAAATTAAGTTATTAGTTGATTTCGTGCGAAATTTTGTCTTATTTTCTATTAAGTCTTTTAATGTTAAGGACTATTTTTTTTTTTTTTACTTTTTTTTTCACCAACCTGAAACTGCTCACCTGAGCTACGTGTGCCTTTAACAGGACCAAACGTCACTGCTTTACGTCAACTATGGGCGTGTTTTCGACCAGCCGTAAAGCGCCATACAGGAAGTCATTTATACGGCTTACTGTTCTTGTTTTGACACCTCAAACTAAGCGCTTACACATAGGAGTGCCCCTCTTTGTTTACCTGGTTAAAGTTGTACGGAAGGAGTTTAAAATCTGAGTGACCGAGCTGAGCAAAGCAACACTGAGTAGAGCTGTGAAGGTAAAAACAGCCAGTCAGAAAAAGCAAAAGCTGTGAGGTTTCTTTTAGCTGGAAGCTAACAGGAGTAGAGACGCTAATACGATATGTGACAGTTTGGATAATTTTCTTTGCCGCATTATTTCAAACAAAGGGATTTAATTATTTTAACTTGTTTTTCTCACAGGTGTTTACAGCCCATGAGTCGCAGCAGGAACCCTCCTCCCCGGGGTCAAGGGGCAGCCAGAGCCAAACAGGTAATACCTGTCATAACCCATAACCAAATCTGTGAATTGTGCCTGATGCTAAAATTGTCTCCTGGAATTAACTAAATGAAAAAACTATGTAGTGGAAAAGTACTGCGTTGATGTTTCAGCTGACAAGAATTTGGAGGTATTTTTAGTCATGATGTGTCTGATTCATAAGGTTCAAATAATCAGTCAGTATTAAAAGGAGATGAAACGGCTAAAGAGACGGCAAAGAATACTGGAATTAAATAAAATCAAAACGTGGAAGAAAAGCTGAGGCGGAGCTCTACAAACACCACAGAAATGTGTGAAATGTAGATTTAATAAAAGGGGTTTACGCCTAACAGCAATGTAAAAAAAATTATATATATATATATATATCAGTAAAATACAAGATGCCAGAACTAACAGCTGTGGATCCTACAGAAAACTGCTTCCACGCCACGCCTTGAACCTTTTACGTTGGATAGAAAACTTTTACAAATTTGAATGACAAACTGAACTAAATGCACTGTTCAGTTGGACTGTATGTGTGATTGAATTGAAATAACGTTTTTGTAAAGTAACTTGAAATGATGTGTTGTGAATTGGTGCAGTATGAATATTCTGAATTGAACTAAACTAAAAATTAAATTGAATTACTCAAAGGTGGACTCTACTTACTAATTGGACAATTTCTGAAGTCATCTGGTTGTCAGCAATTTGATCTTGGAGTATGAGAGTAAAACAGGCTTAAAAAAAACAAATACATGCAACTATTTATTTTTAATTGTTAAAAAATACAGCATACTTTATGTTTATCTCTTGCATAAAATCCTAATAACATTTATTGAAGTTTGTGGTTATATTGTGGAAAAGTTAAAGGGTGTGACTGCTTATTGAAGGCACAGTAATGTTGTGGTTTAATTATAAAAAATATGTCTTGCTTTTCCATTAGTGCTACACATTTGATTGAGAAAATATTATAACTCATCAGATATTGTTGGGGATGAGTGTGAAAATAGTTCCTGCAGCAATTCAAACTGTTCAAGATCCTGACTGAAATCAAATCTGTGCTGTGATCAAAGCTTAAAGGGGTTTAATGTGAACTTAAAATTATGTTTTGTTGAGGTAGAGAATATTAGTTTTACATGTCATTCAGCGGCTCTCCTTCTGTCTGGCTCTCAGATGGGGCTTCTTCTCGACCTTACCCCGGACGGTGGGATGGACGATGATGGAAACGACGAGGACCTGGAGGCAGAGCTCCTCAGTTTGGTGGGAGGAGGAGGAAAAGGAGGGAGACCACAAGGGAAGAAAGGGGATGGAAGATGTGAGTGTTCTTCTCTCGCTTGAAAGATGGCAGGGAAAATATGAACAAACCTGAGGGATTAGAGGGAGCTTTGGAAACAAGACTCAGTTTATTTCTCTTAAAGAATGAAAAGGTAAGAAACTCTTCGTTCAATCAGTACGGAGAGAACAACGTCCAATTCAGAGGGAAAAACCACAGAACATCAGCTAAAATCAAAGAGAAGGACGACTCTGACCTCACTTTAAAGTGTTGATCATTGATTCATCTTAAATGACTCAACATCAAACCCTTCTTGGTTTGTTTCTGATTGTTTCTTTTCAGCTCCTGTTCCAATGGCTGAAATTGAGCGAATGGCGGCTCTGTGTATGAAAGATCTGGACGACGAGGACATGGGAGACGAAGATTTGGATGATGAAGACCTGCTGGTAACACACACACACACTTTTCATCAATTTTAGACATTAAAAATAAGGTCTTAAATCACATTATTGGGCTCTTTTTGAAGTACTCACAGTATCCCACATTTACCTTTTGCCATAATGATGCAACTCTTATCTCAGTTTCTTTGTGCATTTCTTGTTCTTGCTCTGTTCGCAGGCAGAATTAAACGAAGTGCTGGAGGATGACGAGGCGGACACTCCTGCTCCAGCGCGTCCCGCCGTCACTCCCACTGTTCCTAAAGTGAGCGTCTCTTCTCCCAGCGCTCCCGGCGGAGCGTCAGGGTTGGAGTCTCGCCTGTTGGAGCGCCTTGATATGTATCAGAAGGCTACAGCCAATGCCAAGGCTGCAGGCGAGACCAGTAAAGTGCGAAGATATGACAGAGGGTTAAAGGTAAACTGATAAAAACGAAATGGAAAAATTTCCCATGTGTGACATTAAGGTTCTCTGTCTATATACAGATCGACTCTGTGTGTTTATGACTGTCCTCTCTAAATTGTAGACGTTGCAGTCCATGTTGACGTCTGTGAAAAAAGGGAAGCCAATCAATGAAGAGGAGATTCCTCCTCCGGTTGCCATTGGCACAAAATCAAACGCTCCAGCCGAGCCTGAACCCGTAAAGGAACGAGAACCGCCCGCGCTGATTCCCTCCCCTCCTTCTAATCAGAGACCACTGAGGGAGCCGGCGCCAGAAACTCTGAACACTAAACCTAGACATCTGACCCCTCCCCAAAAACCAGCTACTGCCATCACCCCAGAAACGCCTGCCATCTCCCCCCTGACGCCCAGTCAACCTGACGCCCAGCACTCAGGTAACTGGGAACACCTTTCACAAGTCTTACTGAGTATAGTTAGTCTAGTTTCTGGTCCAAATGTCTTATTACGCTTGAGATAAGACAAACCAACTCAAAAGTATGAGATTGATAGTAACTATTTGATTGTTGAAATAATTGTCAACTCATTTAGTGATAGATTAACTGTTAACTGGAGCATCCAGGTTTAAAAAAAAAGTCATTTTCTGAAAGAACAACATATTCATATTGGTAATTAATCCAAAACTGTACAAACAATATTTACGTTTTGCATTTAATATGAGCTTCACCTGGTTCAAATTCAGTGGAAAAATGTGTTAATATCCAATTATTAATCAATTAATTGAAAAAGTAGTCAACAGATCAGACCTTCACTACACTGATATTAATTAACGCAGAAAGGACTGAGCTTTTCACATGTTGATGTTATAAGTATGTTTTTTGCTACAAATGGTCAAGCGTGTCGTTGCATCTTGGGCAATGAAATGTTTTTCTCATTTCAAAAGGAATTGAATTGTTTATTTGCATTTTTAAATTTGTTTCTGATATTGTATTAAAAAAAACTTTAAAAACCTGTAGAATGTGCCATTTTATGATCTGATTAATCGTCAAAATAATCAGATCTATTGATAACTAAAATAATCATTCGGTGCTGCCCTACATGTAACTTTTTAGCAAGATATAGAGGCTTGGTTTAAGTCGATAATTTCTTAATATTGATAAAGAACTTGTTCCTCTGACATGTTTTCACGTAAAACAAGATATTTTTCCCACGTTTAAGGACTTCAAACAAGCTCCTATCTTGCTGAAAAGTTAGTTTTAATTTATTTCAAGTGTATTAATCTATTTCCACTAGAAACTAGGCTATAAATACTTGGTAATATTTTATGTTTTTGCTGTTACAGTTCTCCGTAACAGGAAACTAACTTGTATTCACAATTTCGCTCCGTGTAGAGCTGAAACGGGCAGTGCTGTCCAGACAGAGGGAGTACAAGATGGCTGCCATTCAGGCCAGGCAGAGCGGTGACGTCAACCTGGCCAAGCAGCACTACCTCACTGCCAAGGTAACGCCGCTGCCGCTCTGGTAGGTCCGTTTGCTTCAA
Source organism: Poecilia latipinna (assembly GCF_001443285.1). Classification (NCBI taxonomy): domain Eukaryota; kingdom Metazoa; phylum Chordata; class Actinopteri; order Cyprinodontiformes; family Poeciliidae; genus Poecilia; species Poecilia latipinna. The sequence continues at coordinate 79,109 of NW_015113816.1, forward strand.
AATGACGGAGAGTCAACAAGGTGTTCTGTCCTCCATCATTGCAGAAGCTCGACTCGCTGGTGGAGGCCGTGGACCGAGGGGAACCAGTGGAACTGGGCTCGCTACCTCCCCCTCCAGGTGAGTCTGCAGCACTGCAGGTAAAATGAGAGAAACTCCACAAATATCTCAGTTGAGGCTCAGGCAACAGGAGCAGATATCTCTTCTGTTATGAATTCAGGATTAAAGACTGGAGCCAGTGCAGGAAACATTATCTTTTACGGTTTTTATAGACAGATAAGAATTATATTAATGGCTTCATTTAGACAGAGCTACTGGTTATAATTGTTGATTTTTATCACCATGTTTAAATGCTGCAGCCAAGCTTTATGGGTCTTTTTTGTCTTTGAGAGTCAGTGCTGTCTGATTTAGTGAAAACATTTAGCATTATTTGATGAGTTGCAGGTATAATTGAGCTGCGTGGCATATTATTCTGACCACAATATTCTGAGTAAATATGAGCCAAATCAGTTAATTTATCAGTTATTTAATAAGCACTGACAAAGTCTAAATCAGGAGCACTGTAGGCAGCTAGGCCGTTTAATTTTATTTACTTAATTTCATTTTTAAGTTTTTGTTCCTAAGGTAACCAGTACTTACTTCTGCACTGTTCTGATTATCTGCAGGAGATGCAGTGGAGCAGCAGCGTGCACCTGTTCCCCCTCAGACAGCTACCAAACCTGCTGCTGCTCCTGCTGCTCCTGCACCCACCCAGACAGCCACCAACAGTAAGGACCCTCCTTTCTCAGTGGTGCCTCTTAAACACTTTATGTGTTCACTATTTTCTTAAGAAAAAAATCTATAATCTTTAAATAAATTTACCTAAAATTGCAGTAGTATAAGCCCACACTGAGATTTGAGTGCATTTGAAAAGTTTTATTTTTTGTTTGTTTATTGAAGTTGATCAGAAGATGAAGGATTTTGTTCTATTTTTTTCTCAGTGTAAAAGATTTGAAAAAAATCATCTCTTTTCTCTTACCCAGACAAACATTAATGGCAAAACCTTTCATAAAGGGAACATGGTTGATGATAATTTTAAATTATATTTAGAAACATGCATGGGTTCTGTGTTAAATGTCTGAGTGGTAGCTCAAATGTTGTTTTTGAGCTGTGAAAACAACGTAATCATGTTAAATTTAGCATCCAGGAGTATTTGTGTTTCGTTTTGCAGACCTTCCTGCTCCCAGCAGCGTGGCAGAGGCCCTAAAGCAGAGGATGGACATTTACAAGCAGGCAGCAGAGGGAGCCAAGAGCAAAGGAGACGATCGGAAAGCTCGCATGCACCAGCGGATTATTAAGGTAGCCTCAATGCTGCCTTTTTAAAGGGAATTTATTTAGTTTTTCCCTCCCTAAGAATTGATTCATCACCTTACATGGCCTGTGTGACTGTGACTGACCTTTTCCGTTTTGTTTTGGTATCTTGGTGGTGTATATTTGACTTGAAAGATTATAGTGTCATTGTAGGACACGATAGTCAAGGGCAAACTGGTAAACCAGAAAAATGGAGTAAAATCTGTGAAAAATTCCTAGAAATCTTCAAGGTTTTGCTGATTTCTTCTCACTTAAAGGAGCTGAAAATAGAGCTGCACACATTGATCACATTTTAAAAGCTCACTTGCTTTAAACATCTCACAAAATTAGCTTATTGTCAATATAACTTTTTTGACACATTGGGGCAAATTTACAAAGCTAATTGCGAGTCCTAAAGGGTTCCCAAACTCCTTTCTGATCTTCTGTTTATTTCTGAAATTACATGCAGAGGAAGATCTGCTCTTGTATCAACTGGGCAAACGGTACAGCTCTGTGTTAACACAGTTTGCCTGGGTTTAGATGACATATCACATATTTCTGGCATAATTTGGGCTATTTGCTTATTAATTATGTATGTTACAGCTATGGTGAGCATATTCTGTAAAACCTAAGGTGTTTGTGTGAAAAAATACCACCTGCTGGTATTTTTGACATGGGATAAAATGAAGAGCGGGGACCTGCTGTGGCGCTTGCTTTCAGCATCAGGTCAGGGATTTCACAGAAGACTGAAGAATTTATTTTTCTGCCAAATACGTATTTTTCAGTTCAATTAATGCTTTTTATTTTTGAATGACTGCTAGAAGATTTTCTTTTGCCTCTGCGGCGCTTCATTAAAAACATTCAGATCGCCTATTGATTCAGAGCAATCTTGGTGTGATTCCTGCCTGAAACCGACAGATGCTGCGTTGTCAAGTCCTGACTAGTTGCTCACTGCAAGAAAATATTTGTCTGAATCTGCTGTGTTTGTGACAAAAGCAACTTCAGCACAGATCCTGACTAAAACCGAGATGCAGATCTATCTTATATAAGCAGGAAGTGATTTACCTGGCTGGGTCTGTGTGTCTGCTTTATGACTCCGTGATATGAAGGTGTTTGTAAAACCTGTGCTTGGATTTTTTATTCTCTTCAGGCGTAGTTTTTACATTTGCATCAGTAAAGTTATTTTTGGATGTGTTCTTGGACGTAGTCTCCATCTACACAGTGGGTTTCCATGACTTCTACCGAGGTTTGGCTGTATTGATGAGTTTTTCTTTTTGTTTTTTGTTTTTTTACCCACCAATTTTTGCAATTCTGAGTTATTTGCTGCGTCAGCCACTTTTGTTTTGATTGCCTCCCTTTTTCTTTCAGTAGCGAACCTCCCAGAGTTTTGTTGTTTGATTTTTTTTTCTCTGTTAACAGCAATACCAGGACGCCATCAAAGCTCACAGCGCAGGCCGACCTGTCAACCTGAACGATCTGCCGGTGCCTCCTGGTAACTTCCTGGATATTTTGTGTCAGGTTTTGACTCCAGTTGTTAAGCTTTGACTTGTTAAGCTTATTTGAGTGTGTGTGTTTTCTCCAGGCTGTCCTCCTCTCCAGGGCTCAGATGGGAGTCAGCAGAACCTCATAGGTGTCCTGGAAACAGCTATGAAAATAGCAAATCAGGATGCCGACGCAGACGATGACGACGACGACGAGGATGGACAGAAAGAGGCTGCCAAGGTGGGGATGAAAAAGATGGAGAGCTGCACAAAACAGCCCAAATATCCCAGTGCAGCCAGGAAATCTGTCTGCAGGTTAAAGAAAGAAAAGCTTCATTTGGTCCCGTTTCAGCTCCTGCGGCTTCAAAGAGAGTTTTTTGTTTGTTTGTTTTATCAGTATTGTTTCTTGCTCTGCACCTCCTACCCACTGCAGGATTGCTTGGTTGCTTAATAACCTATTATGACAAAGCAGTAGCTACAGAAGCTTTTCATGTTAATATACAATAAGTTAGATTTTTTTTTCTCTATTCCAAGCTATGCCCACAGTTTAAACCATCAGCCAGACGTTGGTTTGTGGAGGTATTTGGTTTGTCTGATGAGTTTCCTTTCTGCAGCCTGCAGTGCGTCAACCTGTGCAGAAAGCAAAGTCTCCGGCTCCCCCAGTCCCTGCAGGATCCTCGGCTCCAAAACTGGGAGCGAAAGGTCGGTTCAAAACTCTGCATTTTCTGCCTGCAGTGCCTTAATAAAAGAAACACTTGAAATTTTACCATGTTGTGACATCGTAACGATTATCTTAGTACTCATTTATTCAATCAGTCGGATTTTAAAAATGACATATTCTACAGATTTATCATTTAACTCCTTAAAGTTGTTTATACAATATTAGAAATGCATGTAAATATGCAAATAAACAAACAAAATACATTTTTTAAACAAGAAAATGAACATTTTGTTGTCAAAAATGAAGGAACATGGCATTACAGTAAGGAATTTGAGCAGGGTGAAGCTAAAACTATGCCATTTGAGGAGTTTTGGTTAAAACACATTTACAGACAAAGTTTTTTTTAAATCTTAAATGGAAATGCTGGAGATGATGGTGCAAAGAAAATAGTCAAGAAAATTATGGACAACCGTGAGCTTCCTCTTCATGAGACTGTCATAGAAAAACAGTGTCTTTAGTCAGAGGCATCTTCAAATTTGTTGTGATACAGGCTGCTGCAGAAGCTCCTTCCTGCCCACAGCCTCTTTAATAAATGAGTTACAACAACTTTTCGTTTCCCTTTGGGCTCAATAAACTATTTTTGAATTAAGTTTGAATTTAAAAATTTACGGTTTTGGCATCATTCCTGCTCTGAATGTGTGCTTCTTTTCAGCAAATGACCTTTTTTTAGTCTGTATACTCCATGTGATAATTAATCGATTGCTAAATTGACAACTTTTTTTTCTGTAATAGATTCATCACAATTAATCGTTACAGGTCTAATAGCTTTTAGCATCAATTTATGTCATGTGAGTTACCTCAAAAGGCAGTGCATAATGATTCGGAAACAGAATGATTTAATTTAAACCAAACTTATTTAGAGCAGCTGGATTTACACTGAGTTTAAATTACACTCTGTTTGTCAATTAGATAACTTCTGAAGGCAGTTGCTTGCGATAGATTTTCTTTAGGGGTGTCAGAATAAGGGGCATGAATGTTACTTCCTGGTTGCTCAAGCACGGGAAATGCCAGTAACGTGACAAAATGTGGAAAGGTGCCTGGAGTGCGAATGCTTTTGCAGGGTGCTGCTCATGTCTGAAATGTGTCATAAATCTAAAAGCCAGATTTACCTTTTCACTACGTTTTCAGCCCAGCAGCAGCTAGACTTCCTGTTGCTAAGACGACAGGCCTTTTTGCGTGCAGCACTTCGCTCCAAACAGATGAAGGTGAGCTACAGGTTGTTTATTTTTTTCCCCACCTGTTTGTTGTTTCTCTGCTGTTTGTGGACATTTTGTTGCCTGTTCTTGGCAGTCTGCTGCGCGGCAGTGGATGTATTCACATAGTTGGTTGTTTTCAGGACATGACTGGAGCAGCGCAGCACCTCAGGCACGCCAAAGGACTGGATCCCATGGTTACGGCTGCAAAGGCTGGCCTTCCTGTTGACATCACAAAGGTTATAAAGATATTGGTTTTTGCTAATAATTCTTGCAGGTGCACTCAATGCAAAATGCAGAGTGGGGCATAAGTTTCCATACATAGAAAAAAATAAACATTTTATATTGGACAACTATTTTTATTTTTGTGGGATTTTGTCATTTATTTCTGCACGTCTTGATCTGCAACATTTCCAGTTTTCTGAAACTTGCAAATAAGTTTTGCCACCGTGTGGTGTGTGATGCTCGCTCCATTTTTTTCTGTTAAAGTCTCGTGCATCCATGCGACTACTTCCCGATCCAGCCATCAGTATAATTTCAATTCATTTCTCTTTTGTCAAACGCATCTTCTTGGATATCAGAAATATATAAGAAGTATACATTTTACATTCTTCTACGTATGGAAACTTATGGCCCACCCTGTAGAAACAAGATGGCGGAAAGTGAGACCTTTTTACGTTTTCTGTATCTGTTTCCAGATGGGAAGCTCTGTTGCCACCAGTCATATATTATTATTCCACACAAACACCTTTCATCCCAAGTGATTTTTTTTTTCTTTAAATCATATCCGACTGTTTTATTCAGCTATTCTTCATATAACCTATTGACTTGTCTGACTCAGCCCCTCCACGGATTTACCCAGAATATTGTGTTTCTGTTTGTCTCATTATCAACGGGACATGACCTCAAACTGGAACCTCACTTCAAACCAACAGAGAAACATAAACAATATTTGAATAGATTTCAATGACGTGTTGCAAATAATAAAGTTTTAGCTTGGATAGTGCAGTGGTAAATGTATGCAGAGGGATATCTCCGATCATTTTCTTTTTCTTTTTTTTACTGATGTGAGAGGCCTTTCAGACAAGAGGCAGACAAACAAAATTTTCCAAATTGAAAGGCTTAGACACAACACGAAGTATTTGTCTTCCAATAACCCATTTTGTTTGGTTTTCATAGGAAATGTGATCATAGACGTCCAGAAACTTTTGTTCAAAAGCAGACTTGGTTGGTCCCATTCATTAAACTGGGCTTAATACAGGAAATTGTGACTTGTATCCTGTTCTTGCTGCTGAGAATAAACAAACATGCTCTACTCCAAGAAACTAGAAAGAAGTAAAATGTATTTAAATGAATGCAGCCCTCAAGTATCTTCAACTGTTTTTGGTCCATGTGGTAAAACAAAATGTACACTACAGATTTAGCGCCGTTTTGTTTTTTTTGTCATGTTCGTTACTCGACTGTTTCTGGAGATTGTTGTTTCTGTTTTTAAACACTTCCATCACATTTTTCTCACTGCTTCGGATCAGATTCCAAGCGCTCCGGTGAGTGAGGAGGATTATTCCCTGGGCCGTTCCCGGGCCTCTCCTGGCTCCAGTGAAAAGTACCAAGCACTCATGGATCTCCTACGAAAGCAACACGAGGTTAGAACCCTGTCTGTTTAAAAGTCTGATGTATAAATATTCCTTCACATCACCTTTTAAAATGTGTGCACCGGTCTCTTGATGTTATTGGGTTGTGAATCTTTTTGTAAATCTGTAAGTTATTTTTCATTTTCTCCACATTTTCCGTCCCCTTGCTGTCTCATGTTTTCTTACCCACAATTTTCTTCTTCTTCTTCTTGGTCCCGATGTGAAACAGAAATGTTTGGGCCTCTCTAAGCAGTTCACGCTCCTGGGCAACGTAGGCGAGGCTTTGAAGTAAGGAACATATTTTCACTTCTCCTTTTTCCCCTCGTATTTACACTCTGAAAAGCATCTTGCGTTAATCGTCCAACACTCTTGTTGGGTGTAACAATTGGCGCGGTCTGGCACACTGCGCTTTGACAGCTGTCTCTGCTGACTTGAGATATCTTGCACCATCAGTGTTTGTGCAAAAGCCTCCCTTCTGCCTCCCCTCAGGTCTGAGAAGCTGGTTGAGGAGACCGTGAAGTACATAAAGCTGCTGAAGAACGCCCACGCCAAGGGCCACCCGGTCCCCAAGTGCCTCACCCAGGAGAGAACCTTCAACTCTGCAAAGTAAATCGGTTTCATCCCCATCAGATTTCACTCTTGTCTTTTTTATATTTATGGATTGATCATTGGGATTCTTGAGATTGAATGCATCTTAGATGAGTTTCCCAAAGATAAAAATGTCGTTCTTAGTTATAGAAATGTAAAAGAGAAGTCATTTTCTATGCAGTGAGATGGTCATAGAGTTAAAACCAGATGGATTAAGTTAGATAAATGTGCCGGAAAACAAATAGAAATATACCATTTAATTTGGTTTGATGTCATTAATTTCTCTTCCAATGAAGCAGGGTTTTAATTTAGTGAAATATGTTTTGGTCCTGAAAATGGACCGCTTTACCTCAGTGGTGTGGGAGATGAGTCAGAGTGACTCACTGTGACTCAGTGCATCTCCGTTCCAGCATGACATGAAGCTAAAAGCTGTGTGACTCATAAAACAGCCAAAATTATTTGGCTTTTATCCTAATTGGTTGTTTGTCCATCACACAGGATCAACTCCAACCTGTCTCCCAGTGACCTGGTACTGTACATCATCCGAGGCATTAACCTGCCGGCTCCATCAGGTATGGAGGACGTGCGGGTCTTCGAGGTTTGGCGCTTTGCAGCCTGGTAAATCTGAGTCCGTTCACACCGAACTCTTGACTCCACAGGCGTCTCTCCTAATGATCTGGACGCCAGCGTAAAATTCGAATTTCCCTTTCCCAGCTCGGTGAGGCTCCGTCTTTCTCTCGCCCAGTTGTTTTGAGTCGGTGTTGGCTGCACGCGTCTGTGCTGAACGGTGCGTTTGTCTGTGTGTGTGTGTGTGTGTAGGAGGACGCCCAGAGGGACAAAACCGGCACGGTGAAGAACAGCAGCAGTCCAGAGTTCAAAGAGCAGTTCAGACTCAACATTAACCGAACCCACAGAGGATTCAAACGGGTTGTTCAGTCCAAAGGCATCAAGTTTGAAGTCGTCCACAAGGGGTAAAACTACTCGGTGTCGGCGAAATGTCAGGGAAAAATACACTACTCAATAAAATGTATACAACTGAATAAAAAAACTAAAGCAATGATTTTAGTAAAACTGACTGGAAACAAGCTAAAACAATGAGACTCCAGGACATAAAAGGGGCTGATGGGACTCGGAAGACTGTAAATACTCAAAATAAGTACAAATATTGATTAGCGGGTTGTTTCAGCTGCTGAAGCCGCATCTAATCTAAGCTGTAATTCAGACCTCAGCTGCACTAAGAGCAACTGGTTGGATTAGAGGTGGGCGGTATGGACGTAACATTTTATGGTACTGTTGTGATGACAATAAAAGTGACAGTATGAACCATTTTTAACTATTTTTTTGTGACTGCATGACAAAGCGATTATAGCCCAACAAATCCTGCTCTTGAAGAACATTCCCATTTGTAATGAGCTTCTTTATAACTGAGTCGCATAAAAAAACTACGATTTCTATCACTAAGCTGCTCACAGAAACGACATCCGTGCATAAGAAACCCCGTCGTTTAGGATGAACAACATAATCTAGTCTTGACTAACGCATAAAAAGACTGACTGTCAATGCAGTGATGAAATGTAAAGGAACTAAAATAGAGCAAACTGATTCAGCATTCAGTAGGAGACGAGTTAGAAGTTCTTCTTCAGCCTCAACAGGAAGTTTCTAGAAAGCTCTGAAGCTGCATGTTGTATCTTTTGCCATCTGCTTCCTCGTCCCTGTGTTTCTGCAGAGGTCTGTTCAAGACGGACAGAGCAGTGGGCACTGCTCAGCTGAAACTAGAGGCTCTGGAGAACCACTGTGAAATCAGAGAGATCATAGAAGTAAGCGTCAGTGATCAAAAAATGTTCGGCTCACACGAGCATTTGCGTCGATTCGCTCTGAGAAGCGCGTGTGTCTGGACAGGTGATGGACGGCCGTAAAGCTACCGGTGGGAAGCTGGAGGTGAGGGTGAAGATCAGAGAGCCTCTCTCAGGAGCGGACCTGCAGCCGACGACGGAGAAGTGGTTCGTTCTGGAGCCGGTGTCGCCGCTTTCTCCTCCAGAGAGGCAAAAGGAGCGAGTGAGTAGCTAACAGTTCGCCCAACCAGCTGATGTAAGAATCAATAAACCACAAAGGCTTTTGCTTCACGCTCCAACATTTTTTTAGTTTGGCGGTAGAACGAATATCTTAGAGAAGAGACAAAGTGCCAAGATGTCAGAGAGAAGATGTATGAGAGAATTAGATGACTAATGTTTATCAAACCAGAGCAGTTGGTGTATTTCTGCAATAAGCCCTCCTGCAGAAATCGTCTGCGTCTCACCTGAGTCTAGCAAAGTTTACAGCAACATTCAGCGTCCAGTTCAGAATATGAGAAGTGTTTTGTTTTCTTTTTAAATCCACAAACTGACTTTATTTGGATGTGCTGGGCTGTATCAACCATATTTCCACTTGGTTAACCATTACTGATCACCTCTAAACGGAAATGACTTACAACAAGTAACGTCTGAGGACAGTCCATGTTGATGAGCTGGGTCTGTTTTCCCTCTGCCCCTGTAAGGCCCCATCTCCTCGGCCTAAACCCAAACACGAGTCGAGCGGCAGAAGCAGTCGCCCCGACGGCTCTCCTCCGCAGTACAAACTCCACAGCTTCAGCCTCCTCAACTACGACAAGGAGCGGCTGGAGAGGAAGGTCTGTGTAATCCAAGCCTGTGCGCATGACATCTGTTTAGCCAAGGTCTCGCTCGCTCATTACTGCCGTCTTTCAGATTGCAGATTACCGGAAAAACCATCGCGATCCCCCATCTGACCTCATTCATCAACACAAAGAGGTCACGCACAGGCTGCGCTGGCAGAAAGCTCAGCTGGAGCGAGCCTCTCCTGCTCTGCTGACAGGTAGTGCACATTCAGATTCGTGGCTCAGAGGTTTATCCACGCACTCGTCTCCATGCGCATCAGACTCATCTTATGGCTTTAGGCCTTACATAATTTAATTCTGTGTACGTCGCTCCTTTGCGAAGCTTGTGCTCGGTCACTTTCACGCTCATTTCAGGTTTTCTAATTTGGGACGTGAGCGAAGGTTGCACTCGCCCCATGCCGAGTTTCAGATCGAGCTGTGTCCGAATTATTACTACAGCATCTCAGTGAAGATATGTTTATTCTGGGTCATTTTTAATAGTTTTTTTTTTTTCTGAGCTTGCAGATCTCTTTTTTTTTAGCTCCATAAGTATGAAGGTTGTTAATACCTCAGTATCATAGGATATGTATGTATGTACTTGTCTGTCACATGAAATCTAAAATGAAGGCCTTAAAATGTCTTCAATTCATTTTTCAAAAGTAAGTTCAGCATTAATTTGTTAACCACAGGTCTTAAATTTTGTCTTAATTGTCCATATTCTATGTTTTTGTTTCTTGCGGGATTTTTCTGTCAAGCAATCGTTTGAGTCTCACACAGACTTCTTCATTGAATTCTGGGACTCCAGGCAATTGAAGCTATTGCTAACTGACTGCTAACATACCTAGCATGGGTGTATTAGCTAGCTAGCTTCTTTTTCCATCTATCATGAGTAAGTGATAATTTATCGCCAGTTGGCTGAACAAAGTTTGTATGTTTCTGTGGAGATAAAAGTCTTAAACTCCATTCATACTGGTCTTAAAAAGTCTTAAATTGGAGTAGATGAAAACTGAAGAAACCATGGTAAAAATCCTTAAAATTAGTTTGTGTGACAAATCTGTAAATGTTTAAGGGCTCAAATGCATTTGAGAGACACTGTGTCATTTATTTTTTATTGAACTTGCTCAAAAATCTGGTTTTGCCGTCATGTCCGTGTGTTTGCATGTTGTGACTGCAACGTTTAATCATGCCGCTGTTTTTAATTTCGTTACTCATGTTTTCACAATATGTGCAGAGTATGAACACGTCCTGCTGCGCTTCGTCCAAGGACTTTCTGAGTCTGTGAAAAACTACTCCAGCCAAGGCAACAGGGTGAGTGTGGGCGGGTCAGAGTAGTTGGATTTTTATTTTTATTTTTTTCTCATTTTCAATCTCCTTTTTTTTTCCCATAGGAAGCTGCAAAGGATGCCCTGGGAAGGATGAAGATGGTGGAGAGTGAGGTAATGGCGGAATAAAACTCGTTCCACTTTGTTGCCTGCGAGTCAAACATACGTAGTTATACTTTGTTTCTGTCGTTCAGCTGGAATCCCTAAAACGAAAACGCACAGGATGAAAGAGCAGTGAGGTGGAGACTTGGCTGCAGTACTGTTATCTCTCTCATTCACACTCGCATACCGATGCTACAGAACGCACCTTAAGGCGTGACGACGTCGTGTCCAAGACAGCTGCATGAACCAAGCTCTCCTTCCTCTGTCTGTCTGTGTGACCTGTTTACCACGTGGGCTGCAACTACCTAGGGAGGCGGATGTCGAAGGAGGCATTTAGAGGCATGATGGGGGAGAAGAACGTACTGAATTATTTGCACTTAAAAGAAACACTACAGAAATTTGCAATCATTTTTGAACGACGTGGGAGAAAATCTAAGGGATTTTATGTTTTACATATGATACCAGCTTTTTTGGTGACCAAATATACATAAATATATATATATACATATATATTTGTGTGTGTGTGTATGATCTGAGGTGGATTGAGGTGGAATTAACCCTTTCTTGTGGCATTTTCCCTGTGTAATGAGCTTAATCTAATCTGTCTGCTCCAGTGTTCCCAGATTATAGTAATCTGTTCTGTTTGGAGTGTCCCGATATGGGGAGGAAAGAAAACTTAAAGGAACAAAAAAAAAAAAGAAAACAGGGCTTCGGGGTGCCGGTGCTTACATCCCATAATGAGGGATTAGTTTGTGTCACCAAGGAGACGACTAGAACAAGACGCTGAGATGGCGTTCGAGGGAGGGAGGAAGAGGAGTTTGGATTCCTCCTCCATCGTCTGATGCGTTTTCAGGTCTTTTCCTCGTGTGGTTCCAGTCTGAAACAAAAAGTTATTCATACCTCCCAGAGATTTAGATCCAAAATGATTTCCCTTCAATCAAGGAGTTTTAAAATACAACAAAGCAGTGAAAAAAGGGGGAGTATCGATTTCGACTATTTTATTAAACGTGTCATGTCAAAAATTATTTATTCCCCTCTGAATAATCTTTAAAAAAAATCTTTATGGGCTTTGCAGCAGTCAAACTCTTCTCTATCTGTAATTTCCATGGATTATTATTGTGGTGAGCTTTAAATCTGTTCAGTTTGATGTCCACCACGCCATCACCCTCATTTTTTATTTTTTTACCTACCTCCTTTTCTGTGTCTGTATTCTGCCTGCGGCGCTGCAGAATGTGCATAGTACTACGAGTCAGAAGAAGCTTGTTGGTAAAAGTTAAAAGCTTGTTTAGATCCAAGTCTGCCAGGGGTATGAATAATTTTGAGCCCAGCCTTGCATACACTCCTCCTCAGCATGGATGTTACTCAGTTTGGCATTTTACTGATTTATTTTAGTCATTCCCTTCCTGTTCTGGTTTTTAAAAACCAGAAGTTGGAATTTGTTGTGATTTTATTTTTTATTTTTTTTTATCTAGAAATGGACAGAAAGTCTCGAATGTGAAAATACACCCTCCCCAAAGTTTGATTGTGGAGAGCCTATATTTTATTTTTATTTTGACTGGATATTTGACCACTCTGCTTGTCAGAATTGGTTGAACTCCGTTACATTTGGTGGTTTCTGGGCTCAGACCTGCTTTGGGGCCTAGCTGCTAATCCTGCTTCTTCCAGTCCAAAGTCAGTTTTGATTTGTTTGGGATCTTTGTCCTGTTGGTTGGACACCTGAGGTGAGGTGACAACTTGTCCATTTGGGCCAGTTTCAAGGTGTGAGTTTTGAAGCAGTGATGATGGGGATGAGTCTTGGTGGTTCCTGGGTTGTTCCTCCTAAAATGTCAGTTTGAAGTCAGACGGTTAAAATTTAGATAAAGATGTCTTCCAACTGGATAGTAATGTCACATCAAAACTGAAAACTTTGAAACTCTGACATCAACCTTCCTGGTCGGCATTTCCAAAGCCCCAGTATCAAAGCCTTTTAATGTTGAACTTTGCTCAAAAGCTCCTCTTGGCATTTCCCCCCAATAAGTGCAGTCACTTATCAAGCCAACATTATGCTGGAAGCTTGTTGATGGCTACAGGAAGTGCTATTACTCAGCTTGTTTTAAACGTTAAGGCTGCATGTTGTCATACTTCAACCCCGGCAGAAGAATGTCCCCAATAAGACGAGGCGCAGAATCAAAAACTCAAATGAAAGCCCCCTAATTAACTGCTGGAACTGTTTTCGGAGGCTTTTCCCAGCTTGAATGTATTCACGCTGTCGGACAACAATTCATTCACTCAGCTGTCTATTGGAAAACAACGAGCAGCTGCTGCGTCTTTTGCCGCTGGTTTCTGTGGTGGCGTTTTGCGGAAACCAGCTGAGACCGCTGGCAGCAGCGCAGCGAACGGCGAGAGGTCTGACCGCGGGGAGGCTTTGTGTCGGTGTGCTGAGGTAATTGCTCAAGTAATCCTTTGTTAAAAAGTTGGAGCTCGGAAATCTCCCTCAGCTTTTGATAAACGTTTTTTAGTTGCATAGTTTGAGATGGCCATTGAATGACAAAGGCAGCTTGTTCACAAAGCTGCTGATTTCTGTCGCAACTGACTTTACAGACGTTTAAACGCTTGTTTGGAGCCAAACGCGACAGCGTTGATGCTTCGCTCTCTGACGCATGCATGCAGTGGCGCAGTTTAAATGCTGATTAATCTGAAAAGCTCTGCATTAGGAGAGATTTAGATACTTTGACTGGCATTAATGCAGGCTCTGTGGATCAGCTGAGCTCAAAGGTTTTCTTTAAAGTTTTTGTATCGCAGAAATAAACCAAGGATCACCAGATCTAACTCGGGGTCAATTTACAGCTTGGTTGTCATTTACATTGTCAGTCAGAAATGTGCAAGCTCTCATAATGGTCAAGTGACACAAGTGTTGATCTTTTTTTTTTTTTTAATTAAGTATTTTTACCAGGACGGAATAACATTTAGCACAAGTTAGAATTTCTTGTGGATTTTCTCTAATTCATAAGGGTCATATGTTAAACAGACAGGAACAAATATGTGCATATGCCCTCATAGATGATGTTTGGCGAGCTGCAAAGACGCAACACGCTTTTCTTGCCTATCAACCAGCTTCCAGCAAGATTCTCACTCGATATTTGAGCAATTTTCTTATCTGTAGTTTTAGAAAACTTATAAATGGGATTCTGTCCTGGGATGGACCAGCTTGGGGGAAACTCCAGAAGCCGTATGTTAAAGCTGCAGTATGTCACTTTTATAAACCGTTGGTTTCTTGCATGTTCTTTTAAAGCTCTCACTATGCCGTGACGGTATAACACGAGACAGATAATCTGGGGAAAATCACGCTCCTTTCCTCTGCGGTCATGCTGCCATTTGCAGAAATGCACTGCTCTGTCAGAAACAATCAATCAGAGCCAGGAGGAGAATCTTAGCGCTGTCAATCATACATGCGTATGCGCTGTTCGCAACCTCCCTGCTACGCTACGGCTTCTTCAAATCAGCAAAGCCTGCCATGAATGTTCAGGCTACTTGGCATGACCACCGATGATGGCGAATAAACTGTTTTCCTGGAGCGGTAAACCTGTTTCTCTGCCAGTAGTTCATTTTAGAAGTGTGTACACAGGGTTGATTGACAACACTAAAACCTTCCTCCTGGTTCTGATTGGTCATTTTTGTCCGGGAGTGGTGGTTTTCTTCAGACAGCAATAGTAGGAGCTTTTTTTCCCCACTGATTGCCTGTCTCATGTCTCATTACGCTAACAGTTTTAACAAATGCGTAAAACAACATTTAGTTTATAAAAGTTACCGGCTGCAGTATTAACTGTTCTAAAACCAACTCCGATGTAGTTCTGGGATCAGTTTCCTGTTTGGACATCCAATCATGTCCAATCTGATTTGTGCGGTACACCAATACAACTGGTAGTGAAACATACTCTCACCATGATTCTGCCACCACCGTGCTTGACTGTTTTAAAACTATTTTTGGAAGGATTCCTGAACAGCCTAACAAAAGTCCTGGCCTCATCCTCTTCAAAACTGATGAACTGTGCTCAAAAGCAGAGTCTGAGTCAAGAAATCAGCCAATGTAACTAAGCCGTTCCTGGTTCAAGTGGCCTTTATGCAGTCAGAATGATGCCAGAAAGTGTGCAGGACATTCAACCGGATATTAGCGGCAGTGTGTGTCTGGGTGTAAAATGTTGCTCTTGTGTGGGTTTGACAAAAATAGTTGTTTTGAAGTTGTATGGTAGTTTCATCACGTTGAAAGAACTCTTTAGATGCATCATTAAAAGCCAAAACCTCCATGTTTATATTGAACATTATTTTGACCGTGACTGAGCATTTGTAGGGTTACTGATGGACTTGATGTTTCGCATTTAGCAAGAATGAGTCTCCATACTTTGTGTGTCTGCACTGATGCCCATTTGTTTGGATGCGGGATTTATTTTAGTAGCTTCCACATTGGATGGTGGAGATGATGATCTGATGTGGCGTCTGTTTTTGTCGTCTTAAACATCGGTGTGTCCTAATACTGTAACCTGAGAACAGAAAACTAGGAGGAAACGCACACAGGAATGTCTTCTTCAAAATTCATCAATATGAACTTTATCTTCATCAAGTGATGGCGGAAAACAAATCTAAAAACAAAACAAAAAAAATGGAGCAGCATACTTTTTAAATAATTAATCGTTCATTGTCCTAAACCTAGAAATGTCCTTAACACATCAACCATCAGCCAACCATGACGAGCTGTAGCTAAAATAGTGTTTTCTAATTTTGCTTGAATTCAATCAGTGCTCATGTAGCGCTTTGGGGAAAGTCCTGAGCACTAAAAGTTTTTTTTTTTAGTTTTTTCTGGGCTGGAACTGCTTTTGTTGCCTCATTATGGCTCATATATAGCTTCGTTACAGCGTCATGTAGCTCAGCACTTGTTTTGTTTTATATATATATATGTGTGTGTGTGTGTGTAAACTTTTCACCCCATATTATCCCTAACAATCACTGCACTCCTCCTGTGGCCTCCTGGCCTCTGTAGCTATCCTGTTTTCATAGCAACAAGCTCATCAGCATTCATGGTGATGGGACAGCAAAAAGAAAGACATCGGTAAAAATGTGTCCTGCTGGTGACTCACGCTCCTTTCCTGCATTTACACCATGCTACACACACACACACACACACACTCATCCTCACTCTAATTGTTTGGTCCTTCACTCTTGTTATTTTCCCCTCTATGTCCTAAAAGCTTGATTCTCATGTTTTTTTTTATCTTTTGTTAAAATAACTGTATGAAACATATTCCTCTGTTGGTTAAACCATGATTGTTATTTTTCTTTTAAGTCATAAATGGGCAATCAGTATAAATGTCACATTTTTTTTCCACTAAGTTACTCTATTTATATATTCCAGGTTTTGGTTATCAACACAGCTCAAAAGTAGGAATGTTCCTGATTCTTCAGGCTTGATGATCTCATGTATGAGGTTGGTTTTAAAAGAAATAAAACCGTGAAAACTTTTTTCTTTTGTCCTGATTTTTCATTTCTTTTAGCTAAAGGGAAATCTAACTTTATTGATCAGTACGTTTGGTTTTTGGTTTTATTTTATTTTTTTTACATGCTTTTACATGCATGCTTCTGAGGAAAACATTGATCGAACATCGATCAAAACATTGATCGATGTTCCACTGTTGACTATTATAGTCAATTTCCAGATGGAGATAAAAAAAAAAACCTTTGTTGCTGTTAATTTGAAGTGTATTTACTGTAAAATCTGACCGTTAGTCCAAAAGATGCAAAGGTTAATGTAGACCAGTGAAGTAGAACGTAAAGAGTAAGTAGAAAAATCGCTTGAAAATTGTATTGTTTCCTAATGCAGTCAGGCTTTTCTGCAATAGGATAATCTTTTATACTTGTATATTTTTCATATAAGACTTGAAAACTGTTCATCACTGCACACCTAATCAATCAGCGCTTGATTTATAAAAAAAATTATACAGGAGATTGTATAAAATGTTTCAAATTTTACATAAACTGAAAAACATGAATAATTTTCCCTTAAATCCTGGTGTACTTTGTACATAAAACCACATGAAGCTGGTGGTTATAAAGTGACAAAATGAGGGGAAAGTTGCAGGGCCCTGTTATATTTATTTTCATATCTAGTTGTGTCTTGAATACACTGACAAAAATGCCAGACAATAACAGTATTTTTACTTTAAAGCATTAAAAAATTTAAATTTGGGCCTGGAATTTATGTCTATTCAGATCTTGTGCACAATCAGTTTTATTTATAACTGACCCAAATCAGCAAGTTTTGATTAAATTCCCTAAAATCCAAGAAAAAAAAAACGCAGTATGCTGGTTTGTTGTTCTGATATTCCTTATTATTGGAAGTAATATTCTTATTACGGTCTTGCACAGAATCAGTGGGCCAAAACAATAAAAACTGAACCAAAATAGACTCCTTTTATCAGGCTGTGCCCACTGTTGTATGGGGGGTGCTGCTGGTTCTTTGGTGTTATGCAAATAACATGAGTGAGTGTGAAATTTCCCCAGACAAAAGGGGGGGATGGTGCAGCCGGGAAAAGAGCAGCTTGATAAAATTGGACAACCAGCGGGGACTCTGGTGGGCGTGGATCCGGAGCTGAGGTCTTCCTGCTCGGCTGAACACGTGGTTCCGTGTCCGCCTTCAGTTCCTGTCGGTGTGTGGAGGGTTCCAGTCCTGCCTTCAACTCTTTTTTTTTATTGCTTCTTAACAGCCAAGGTTCCTCTGGTGGTTTTTTTTTTTTTTTTTTTTTTTC
>NW_015113816.1:99994-115507 GCF_001443285.1 Poecilia latipinna
CTTCAGTTCCTGTCGGTGTGTGGAGGGTTCCAGTCCTGCCTTTAAATCTTTTTTTTTTTTGCTTCTTAACAGCCAAAAATTTTTTGCTTTTTTTTTTTTTTTTTTTTTTTTTCGTAGCAACACCGTCTCCTCCTCTTCCTCCCCGTCTTGCTACACTTGCCTCCCCCACCCCTCCACTCCTCTTCCTCCTCTCCTTGCGGCGCCTCCCGGGACTCTTCCTCCGCCAGGCCGCGGTCACTTCAGCGTGGATTCGTTCCGACACGGAGAGACTGTGTGTGTGTGTGGAAGAACCTGAACGTGATAAGAGCGTGCATATCCCCCTACCCCCTCCTTCACTTCCTCCTCCTCCTCCACTATCATCCTCCTTCATTTGTTCGGTCATGACGCTGGAAGCGATCCGCTACCGGTCCGGGTCTCTGCAGATCCTCAACCAGCTGCTGCTGCCACACCAGACCGTGTATGAAGACATCCGCTCCGTGCAGGGCGCCTACGAGGCCATCAAATCCATGAAGGTAGGCTCGCCTCGGTGCCTGCATGTGGCTGGTGTCGGCTCTTTTGTGCTCCCGCCGCCGCACACATGTGTCTCTGACGGCCTCTACCATATTTTATTGTTGTTGTTGTGCGTTCACCTGAAGCCGCAGCGTCCCCCGCTACCTGCCCTCCATTCATAGTTTTTTATTTTTATTTTTATTATTTGCGTTTATCGAGTGCTTTGAAGCCACACTTCTCCCTTTCTTTGGGAGAGATTATTGATGAATTATTAATGACCTTTGCCAGGGATTTTTTTTTTTTTTTTGTTCGCGTTTTGGTCCTGTGCTGCATTCAACGACGCCTCCAGCTGCTCCATTTCTGCGTTTTTGCATTCCCGAAATGTATAAAAATGCGACAGTAAATGCGTAACATAGAAGTTCCTGGAGATTTTTTATGAATTAAAGCGCAGCAGTTATTCACTCTTTTGTCTTTCCAGCTACACACACCGAGCAGGGAGTACTGGGGCTGATCCTGGGTGGGTGGAACCGCGGAGTGTGATAGGAGGTAGAAGTGATCTCACACAGGTGCATTTTTATAAATCAGAACGCCTTCAAAGAGTTCATGTCGGTATATCAGGTCGTTATCCGGAGGGTGACGTATTTGTGAAGATTTATTTCCGGTCGTTTTTGATGTCCGGGACAGATAATTAAAATATAACAGAGCCAGTAAATCATTTTTGATGTGATGCACACAGTATTGCTTATACATTCAATCACTGACGCCCTGCATAGGGACAGTAAGCCACAAAAGCACATTAATAAATGGATGTTTGGAGCGCTGTATATAATAAAGGTATCAAAAGGAAAGTTGAGTGGAAGGAAAAAAGTGCACCAGCGATAGGAATAACCACAGTTCTGGAGTAAAGTTTGAGGGAGCTTCTCAAGGTGTGGAGAGCCTCGACATGTCAAGGACATTACTACTGCATTACTAAATGGCGAAGGGAGAGAAATGACCAAACTGTGACTCGGTGGCCTAATTAATTTTTTCAGAGGAGAGTATATCTTGTATTTAATTTTAAATTTAGCTCCCAGAGTCTGGAGGTTTGGGACACGGACTTTCTCAGTGATCCTGAAATTTAAGTATTTAAAACGACAACAAAAAATACTGATTTATTGTTCTTATATTATCTACATTGAATTTTGGATATTAACTCGCTATAAGCCACAATCATCCAAACTAATTGAAATAAAACCTTGAACTATGTCATCCTGTGAGTAGTGAGTGTATGACTTTTGCTTTTTGAGTTGAATAACTAAAGTTAATTAACTTATTGTGTATGTGCTAATTTATTGAGAGGTCTAACTAGTATGGTCTCCTAAACTGCCAAAATTATCTACTATGTTCGTCATTTATCTACGTAATGTTAGATAAATGATGTCTTAACCTTTGAACATGCTGACATAAAGGAGTATTAGATGAAATGGCCACATGAATAGTAATTGGAAAGACCCCAAATGTAATTCTGTTTCACTGGGTTGGCAACCTGGACTAAAAATGCCACATTATCGCAGCCTTAACAGGACTAAAAACAAAACTGTATAAAACAATCTGGTTGCTCATATGTTATTTGCGTAGCTTCTCCTGGTAATTTAAAATGTATAACAGTGTTATACATTTGGTATAAATTTGGTATAAATTTATGTGACTTAAGCAAAAAAAAAAAAAAAAAACATGAGGATTAAAAACCCACTAATTATAGTTTTAAATGCTTATTATGCAGGATGTCAGTGTTTTTTTGTTTGTTTGTTTGTTTTTTTTTACCATAATGGAGTAAAACTGGGAGCTGATTTTAGCTTTTATCAGTCGATCTCTCTGCTGCTTGGCTAGCCTGCATTCTGCTGCTTTTACAGACATGCTAACTGTAGCTTCAAAACGGTAGTGACAGATTTTCCGATCGCCCCCGCTGCCTCTCTGACCAACACGTCTCGGGCTCGGCGTGACCACCGACCTCTCCCTCCCTGTCCAGGTGCGCGGCGCTCCAGCCATCGCCATCGTGGGCTGCCTCAGCCTGGCTGTGGAGCTGCGGGCGGGCGCTGGGGGCGACGACCCCGTGACCTTCATCAGGGAGTCTCTGTGTCACCTCACTTCAGCCAGGCCCACCGCCGTCAACATGGGCCGAGCCGCCCGCGAGCTGATGGAGTTCGCCGAGAACGAGAGCATGGAGAAGAACTCGGAGCAGCTCAGGGACAGGTGGGCAGGCGGACGAGTCCGTCAACGCGCAAAAACCTGATGTTCCTACGTTGAGTCCCTGTTCTGCTGCTGATCGTTTTCTGTGGCGATTTCTTAGGAACTATTGTAAAGTTAGGTGGTCTGTAAACACTCCAACCTGATATCTGCCCTCATAGTCTGCTGCAGAGTTGAGCTCCACTCAAAATCCAAATAAATGGAAGCTTGTCCTACAAGATGGCGGCCTTGGCGAGCCAACGTCACTCTGAGCTGTGAAAACACAAGGAGGGCATTAGTGAAGAAAAATCCAGATTTTCCCAAAAAAATTTGATCTTAAAGCAACAAAAAATTGATGAATTGGTTTAGTAATAGTGTTTAATTTCCCTTTGGTATGATAAAGTATTTTTAAATTGAACTGAAATCGGTTTTTATCACCCAGCCCTACTTAACACTTGAACAGAAAAACCCTTCAGGATACTGAAAATCTGCAAAAATAAAACCTGAAATCACATCGCACTGCTTTTGTGTGAAACCAGCAGAATTTAACTTCAGTGTGAAATTATTCGACTCCAGCTTTCACCTTCCTGGATTCTCCTGAAGTAGCTGCTGCTGCTTTAACACACTCGCTCATTCAGCACCAGCTCCAGGTGTGGGTTTGGGGGAAAAAAAAAAAAAACTGTTAATGTTATCAGATTTCTTTTTTTTTTAGAGCGCAAATTGGTAGCTGTGAGCATTACACTTGCCATGAGAAGAAATTTGTAATTGCCACAGGAAATGTCAGCTGCAGATTGTTTGTAGACAACAGCACATCAGGTTTGCCTCAGTTAGAAAAATAAAAATCACTCTTTCTCCCTTCGTTTGCTGGTAAATCCATTCCAATTATTTTACAGATGCATTTTTGTCTCACGAATCCCTTGTAATTGTGTCGTTGCAAGCAGTTTGTGCTGCTTTGTGTCAAACGGGTATTTGTGAAGGA
Organism: Poecilia latipinna; assembly: GCF_001443285.1. Classification (NCBI taxonomy): domain Eukaryota; kingdom Metazoa; phylum Chordata; class Actinopteri; order Cyprinodontiformes; family Poeciliidae; genus Poecilia; species Poecilia latipinna. The sequence goes on from NW_015113816.1 coordinate 103,668, forward strand.
CGGTGGTCATGTGGAACCATTTTTAGTAGTAACTATTTCACCTGCAGTAGCTAGTAACCACAACACTGAAGCAGTTTTGAGGTTTTTGTGAGGGGAGGAAAGTCTAGTTAAGTGCTTGTCTTGTTTTGTTTTTTGTAGGAAAGGGATGTTATTTATCATAGATCCAAAACTTGAAAAAAGGTGTTGCACATTTGCTGTATTAAAAGAGCAGACTCTAGTTTTCAAATTCTTTTAGACTCTGTTGGACAAATTTACTCTCTTATTAAAACAGGATTTGGCTAACTTTCTTTCAAAACACTCTGGATAGAGCAAAGTCGACTTTTCAGTAAAAGACTGGATAAATTATTATTAAGGTTTGGTTGTAAAAAGACGAATTTGTTACTTTGCACTAAATATTTTCCATACACTTTCACCCTGCAGTGTCATCTCCTGGATCGAAGACATGCTGGAGCGCGACGTCAACGACAACAGGAAGATCGGCAACTACGGAGCCCAGCACATTCTGTCGGGCGTCCCGAGGGACTCTGTCACCATCCTCACGCACTGCAACACCGGGTCGCTGGCCACGGCCGGATACGGGACGGCGCTCGGTGAGAGGGGAGCTTCGGATCCGACGGGAGGGCAGACTGTGGACGTTTCCGTCTCTTAACGGCGGTTCTGTGTGCAGGCGTGGTGAGGAGCCTCCACGCCCTGGGCCGGCTGAAGCGCGTGTACTGCACGGAGACGAGGCCGTACAACCAGGGCTCCAGGCTGACGGCGTACGAGGCGGTCGCAGAGGGCATCCCTGCCACGCTCATCACGGACAGCATGGCGGCCCTCACCATGAGGGAAATGGACATCACAGGTAGGGACTCTCGAGGACGCCGTCTTTCATCCCATGACATCTCACCGACTTTTTTTTTGTCCTCCTCTCTCAGCTGTGGTGGTGGGTGCTGACCGAGTCGTCGCTAACGGTGACACAGCCAACAAGGTGGGCACGTACCAGCTGGCCATCGCCGCAAAGCACCATGGGATCCCTTTCTACGTGGCTGCACCCAGCACGTCGTGCGACCTGAGCCTCGAGAGTGGCCGGGACATCATCATCGAAGTGCGGCCCCCTGAGGAGCTCACCAGTATAAACGGAGTCCCCATTGCGGCGCCCGGTAGGAAACATTAACATCTCAACTTATACGGGACAGGAAAATTCAGTTAACAGGCTGTCCTTAAGTCTTTAATTAATGTATCTGAAATTAAGGCCTTAAAATGTCTTTAATTCATTTTTTAAAAAGAAGTTAGCCCTTCACATGTTAATCACAGGTCTTAAATTCTGTCTTACTTTCATATAATCTATGTTTTTCTGTCGCAGGACTTTTTCTGTCAGGAAAACGTTTGAGTCGCACTCAGACATCTTCAATGCGTTTGTTACTCGAGACGGTTGAAGCTATCAATAACTAGCTGCTAACATACTCTTGCTAGCTAGCTGGCGTCCTTCGCTTCTTTGCAAATTTATCGGCACTTGGCTAGATGGATTTCGTACATTTCTGTGGAGATGCAGGTCTGAAATTCCATTCGTAACTGCATTTAAAATGTCTTAAAGTCTGAAATTTGAGTTGGTGAAACCTGGTTAAATGTAAAGTTTCTCCACAGTCCTGACAAAAAGATGGAGTTTGCTTTTATGTTGGTATGTGTCGAAAACCATGAAGGGGAAGAAATACTGAAAAAGAAAAGTTGCTTTTTAAAGGATAAAATCTGATTCTAATGAAGGCAGCAGTTTCCACCTTGATTTATCAGTTGGACATTTTTTCCTTGATTTGTTAAACATTTTTAGCAAACTGTTGCATTTTAACCATCAAACTACAGGATTTTGACTTGCTGACACTGAATCGAAAACATCAAACAAAGCGCCAAAAACGCTGTTCTCAGGAAGTTTGGCCTTAAAAGCTAAAAGAAAATTCACAAACTGCATTTAGTCTGGGATAAGCTGGAGCTCAGTCTTTTCATGCCGATGTCTCAGACTTTGAAACGTCTCCACAGTTGAGTCGAGACTGGGGCGTTTTTGTGCCGAGTTGCAGACAAAGCAAATGCGTTGATTAGGTTGAGCACTAATGAGGTCCTTGGAGGCAAAGTCTGTGAGACGGGAATGTTGTTGTTTTTTTTTTTTTTTCTTTAGGTGAACTGAGGACAAACGATTCAATTTATTACTTTCTCATTATGCTTCACTGACATAATGCACCAGTCTCAATAAGGACGACAGACTGTGAGTGGCAGATTAGTGCTTCTTCATTTCTGAGCTCTTTATCTTTTCTGACAGCCATGTTACAGTTACAGTTTTAAAATTATTTCAAAATAATGGTTTGACATAAATGCAGTTCTTGTCAGCCATTGGTCAGTATCTGATTGCATGAAACAATATCATGTTACTTCTGTTTTTACACAATTATTTAAAAGGCATTACGGGATCTAGTTGTTTTTACGTAGAATAGAAGACTTATAGCTGAAAAACTTCAATGTTACTACAGCTATGTTGTGTACCACTGTCAACAGAGGAGGGAGGGGTCTTGTAGTTGGCAAGCCAACACAGCAGCATTCTGGGATTTGTAGTATTAGCGGTCCATGCACCGTCTACCTGCAGACATTGGGAATAATCTAATGGGTGAAAAATAAATAAGTCTTTTCCTATGCAGTATATCATAATCCATAAATATCAATGCTGTTTCAGTTTTAGAGGAGCCTGTCAAGCTTAATTTTATTTTATCTACTTAAAAAAACAATAGAAAGACCAGTAGTGATTTATTTTTCATATTTGAAAACTTTCAGGTTTTCTTGCCACATTTTTGAAACCTTTACCTAAGAGCGTTCTCTGTTTTTTTGTTTTTGTTTTCTTTTCTTAAGAATAATCAGCAGTTGTGTACTGAGTACAATAGACATCCCACTGTTGCCAACTTAGCAACTTTTTTGCTATATTTAGCAACTTTTCATACTCCAATAAAATGGTATCAATCGACTTTTCGGATACAGTTTCGGATGAGAATCCAAGTTGAAACCCCTCGACATTTTTTCCCATTTACGTCTTTTGTTTTACCTGTCCTAAGGACTACAGGAGGAAGTTAGCCAGTCACTAAATCTCAGAACAACGTTCCTGTAAACGATCTCAAACGAAGGAACTCGAACCAAGTGCAGGAAAGACTGGCAATGCGTAAGAAGAGCAGACATCTAAGTTAACCTAACGGGTCTTTAATTAATCTAACAGGGTCTTTAATTGTATGCTCCATTTAAAAAACATCAAAATAACAACCACCTTTTCCTGACTGCAGGTATCGAGGTGTGGAACCCGGCGTTTGACGTGACGCCTCACCAGCTCATCACCGGAGGCATCATCACCGAGCTGGGGGTCTTCCTCCCGTCGGAGCTCCAGGCAGCGCTCACCGGCCGCCTCACCGCTCTCTAAGGCGAGCTCCCAGCGCCCCCTGCTGGCTCCGGTGCACCACTGCACACTCACGTCACGCTCTTCTAAAAGACACTCTTGTCTTCACTGAGGGTGCACAGTTTGTGGTTTTACTTTGGTTTTAATCAATGCACAGTCACTGTAACGTGTCAGTGGTGCACTGTCTGAAAATCTTTAGTCTCTCTGCCAGCCGCAAACAAAATCGAAAACAAACGAACAAAAAAAAAAAAGGAGATTTTTTTCACTGCAGGGAGTTGAGAAGACATCTGCAGTCTCTCCTTACTTTTAAATCCTTTTTCTGTCATCTTCACGTCTCACTTTATTCCACGATTCATTTTCTGTTTGTTTTTTTTTTCTTTTCTTCCTTTTCAAGTCTTTTGAAACAGCTTCTGCAGCCAACAGCGCTCAACAGCTGGACACAGTTTAATTCAATTTGGCAAAATAAGCTTCTAGAGTCATAGTTGAGGAAAGAAGTAAAATAGAAATAAAAAATATAAAAAAAAACAAGGACACGACGTTTTCCATAACATATCAGTCGTGATTTCCAGAATGCTGCTACCTACTTGTAAATATCTATTCCCTGCCGGTAGTGTAAATATGTAGAAAACTAACCTCTGCTAGTAAAAAAAAAAAAAAAAAAGGTACTGCTATTTTAACCAAAAATATGGTTACCTAAAATCAAATTTGCCACTTAAAATGTTATATTAACATTTAATTTCAGTTATTCAGTGTAGAACTTTTTCACTATAACTAATTGAAATTAAAGATCGTAGATGTTTATAAACAGCCTTTCTTGGTAAAGTAATTTTTTTTTTTTTTTTTTTTTTCTTTTTAACCAGTGCGTTTAGATATTTGAACCAATCGGCTGAAGCCTTTTACAGGACATGGCTGTATTTATACCTCACTTCATGTCTTCATCTCACTGACTGTACTGTATTATATCACACATGTATACTTGCATAATACCTATAAACACACACACACACGTGTCCTGACAGACGACTCTACTCTAGAGACACAAACACTCTGAGCCTGGGGCTTTTTTTGATATAATCCTAACTTTTTAAAGGAATAGTTCACTCTAAAATGGAGGTCTTGGTTCACTACCACTTCACCTGCATCTTCTTGTCAAATATTATTCGATTATTACTCGTGAATTATGTGCAGTCAGTTTTTTTTTTTTACTTGGTAGCAAAAAAAGAGAGAAAACAGCGACCTATGGCTTTAATCTTAATTTTGTTCACTGGTTTCTGTCTTTCAGCATAGTTTTGTACTTTAATGCCATTTCTCTGTTACTCTTTATCATTAGACTTTTATTTTTAATGCAAGGTTCTAGTACGAGTAAAGATGGACAGATTAGTCATTTTCTTCAGTTCATTAAGGTCTGACCTGCCAATTTCAGTTCTTACTGGTTATTTTTAACTTTCTAAAGACTATAAAAAATAAAAATGTAAAAACCTCTGAAAAATTTGTATTTTCAGAAAACTTAGATTTTAATCCAATTAAAATTGAAGCAATTATCAGCATTTATTCGTCAAAGCTGATATTCCTTAACCTTTTATCTGATTTTAATTAGTCTAAAGAGAGAACTTCTGTGAATGGACGTTCTTTTTGTTTGCATTTATAAACAGAAAATGATGAAATATTCTAATAAATGGATGTCTGATGGGCAGATCCACAGGACATTTTGGGTTTAGGTGCCCAGCAGCCCGTAAGCGCTTCGACTGGAATCAAACCCACAACCGTCTGAATGCGAGTCGACTGCGTTCTTGTTGGAAACGGATAAAAAGAAAACTTTTTGAGTCACCAAACAAGTAATGGATCATTTGAAATGAAAACACACCCTGGAGCTAACATGTAGCAATTTCCTCTATGGCCAATGAAGTAAGTAATAATAAAGAAAAATACTTTGTTGGATTTAATGAAGTGTTGAAACAAGTTTTTTTTTTGTTGTTGTTGTTTTTGGGTGTTCGAGCTGTCGAGCAGAGGAAAAATAGTCAGATTGTGGCAAATTAATTCAATAAGCTAATGTTGCCTTTACAAATTACTAACAAGCATGATTAATCAAGATTAAATTTGAATGCAGTTTAATGGAAAATAAATGTTACTTCCTGTTCCTTTAATACAGGAATCGGATCTCTGCTTTAATACATTTTCACTAATCTGGCCACACCGACTGTAGAGCCGATGGAGAACAGAAAGCAGGTGTGAGTGGTAGATGCCTCCGTCTTTATGTGGCCGTGAACTTTTCCTTAAAACGTTTCCTTATTTTTTGTTTTGTTTTTCCTTTGCAGTATTTGTAAAAAAACAAAAACAAAAAAAAGCATTGCAGCCAACACAGAAACGCCATCTGCAGTCTGAATGTAAAGCCTCTCTCTCTTTCCGCCCGACAAGTTTCAGTCGGCGGGCTTCAGACTCTCGGTCACTTCTTGCCTTTCTTGTTCCCTTCAGAATGTGCTTCAGCTGTTTGGATTCAACCCGCCTCTTAAATTTAACTGATGTTTTTTTTTTTTTTGAAGTCATGTACAAGTCTAAACCTGACGGTGTGAAGCATGAAAAAAAAAAAGAAGATCTTTTCCATAGTTATTGTACGATATGTTTAGGCTTGGCATATTTTCGACAACTTAAGATCACGTAGCGCTGATATCGTATAGAAAAGTTAGAGAGATTTGGTAAAGATATATTTACAAATTTTCTAATTTTGTATTTGGCAAAAACAGTGAGTGCATAATATTTGCTGACTTTAGTCAATTTTGAGCCTAATTTACTGTGTTCACCTTAACATGAGACCTAAAGATCTCTGAACCCAGCAACTTACCCGACATGCATATATAGATATTTTTAGCGGTTATTCAGAAGTGGTTGCAAGTTTTCCCCGCTCCAAGAGCGATTCGGGTGCTGAGAAATCCTTTGACGTGTTCAGCTGATGCTGCAGTTCCTACCTCCCCCAAAACGCTGCTTGGTGTTGACAGAGAGGTCAAGAGTTTCACATAACGTGTGCTCAAAGGTCATAAGAATCAAACAAAGTGGGGAAAATGAGGAAATTTGGGGTCGGCTTCAATTTCAGATTCAGTATCGTCTCCACGCATATGAAACACTGCAGGAATGAAACGTTTTTCTGGTAGGCTGCATTTGTAATTGGGCGGGGGGTTTTGTGCATATAATCAGTTTTAATGCATCAAAGTCAGGGAGGATGAAATGAGGATAAATAAAATCTATCACTTACCGCCTGTCAGCCATTTTGTTTCTTCAGGAAGGTTAAATTTTTTTTAAACAATTTGGTTAATTTTCTGAGCTTTTGTCTCCGTGTGTGCCACTGTGATGTAGTTTATAGAAGAGGGGGGAAAATGATATATATAAATATATATACGAGAGGTCAAACCCTACAAAGTGAAGCTTTTATTTTAACAGCTTGTGCTACCTTTGTCTAATTGATCGCTAAAAGGAAAAATGTGGCTTCACTTATTTCTTGCTTGTATTTTTGCAAATGATTTGAACACTGCAAATCATGTCAGAGCAATTATTAGATATATTTTCCCTTAAGATCTCAACATATCTGAAAGAGGCTGTGGGAAAGATGCTTTCAACCCGCAGGAGCTTTTATTTTTTATGTCCAAACATAATGTCAGCTATCTAAGAAAGCTTTTCCTTTCAAAAAAAAAAAAAAAAAAAAGAAATAACCCTTCCTCTAAGTTTGCTAAAAGTTGTGTTGATAGTGGACTTTTGTATTGAAAACCAGCCCACTGTATCGCTACAGGAAGACCAGGATCAATGGCTTCATTAATGATTAACACAACATACTTTAGACAATCAGTCTGTTGCTGTTTCACTACACACAACTGGAAAAAGTTTTGACTACATGTGAGCATTATATTATTTAAAAAAAAAATGAAAGAGGGGGGGAAAACCTCTAGACCATAACCCTAATAGTGTACATTTCTACTGTTTCCATATTAACTTGCAACTTTAATTCACAGTTTTTTAATCCAAAAAAAAAAGATGAGGAAAAAAAATCCATTGTTATTCACTGTATCCATCACCTGATTGATTATATATTAGAAAACTGTAAAGTTGTCTCACTGCGTTTTTCTCTCCCGTTAAACCTCGGCACATAGAGTTGGGTCACAATGCGAGCGTAGAAAACTTCTAAGCAAAAGCTTGTTTTCTGTTCAAGACACGTTTTCTGGGGCGTTTCTATGACGATGCTCCACACGTATGTAGCAGCTATGAGGCCATCAGATCCGTCGCAAACAAACCCGTGTCTTTTTCTTTTGTAAGCGGTACAAGGTCTCCTCTCTGTCTGTCCACAATAATTATACCCGTCTCACTGTGGTCTGTTTTTCATTTCCTGGTTCTCATCGTGACTCTGTGTGAGTAGGCCATCGGAGCGCCATGCTGGGGAGGCCTCCTCAGTCAAACGCACTACCTCTCAAGCGCCAGGCTGCAGCAGAGCGAGCCGATTCGAACAAAACAAATCTGGACTGAAAGTCTGATCGGATCTTTATCCCAAAGTGAAGTGTAATTTTGTGGCTAGATTCTGAATCAACTGGACTTTAGGCTAGATTTCCTTTTTTTTATTTTTAAACATGTCCTGAAGCTGCGTCAGTACATTGCAGTGTTTGATAGATACACCGAGATGTCCTGGTGCCAAAAATCCATAGTTTCCACGCTGACTTCACTGATTTTAAAGTAGCTGCTCTTGTGTTACAAAAAAAGGAATTAAAATAGATGGAGTGTTGTTCAGATGGCCTCTTTAAGTGCAAGTTTTTCATTATTGATAATCACTTGATCTCTGTTTACGTTTGTAACGTGGAAATGGTTCCAAATTGGATTCTTCTTTTTTATATATAAATATATATATACATATATGAATATAAGGCTGTCATGAATGAAGAGATTTCTCTTTCACATCAATACAGAAAAAGAATAAAACCTCAGTGAAATGGCATATTCTCCCTTGTCTTTTTTTTCCTGACAGTCAAAATTAAATTCACAAACGGGTACCAGAAGGACTGCATACTTGTGCATGCCAAACTCAAAAAAAAAAAAAAAAAAGTTGAAAACAGTTGTTTCCTTCTACTTTAAAGTTATGCACCACTTTGTCAGTCTTTTAAATAAATCCCAATAAAATACATTGAACTTTGTGGTTGTAATGTAAAAAGATGTCTAGAGTTATGAATATGTCTACAAGAGACTCTGTGTTAGAGTTTAAAAGACATGTTGCTTCAACCATTCAACTGAAATATCAACTTTTAAGTGGAAAAAGTAAGGAAACAGTCAGCTTTAGGAAAAGTAACTGCTAATGTGTATAGTTACCATTTGCTTAAAGAAACAAATGGTACAGATCCTTAATCAATACTTTAGTGACTGGTTTTCAGTTTTAAAAAGTCAAGTTTTGTAGTGCAGATTTACAATATTCATGCTAAGGTACTAAATGAAGCAAACATGTTGGTGTCTTTGTTCTCACACAGTGGTGTTTACCTTGAAACTTTACTGATGCAGATTTTCTCTGTTGTTGAGTCATAATTTCTGAAAACAGAGAGATCTTACTCTGGTTGTATTTGTCTGATATTAAAATTTGTTTAATCTCAAACATTTAAGGGTGACAAAAAGCAAAAATGGAAGGAATAACCAACATACCTCTCAGTATGTTCCTCACCCGTTCAGTTCACTGTTCATCAGACAGCATTCATACCGATGATTGCTTGGGCTATAACATTTCTGTATACATATAATTAAAAAAATAATAATAATCTAAATAAAAAATTTAAATACATCATCCAACAGTTAGTTTTGTTTGTTTGTTTGTTTGGGGAGTTTTTTCGAGAAAAGAGCAGAAAACTCTAAACCCTGGGATTTGAATATCTCCTGTGTGACGCTAACTAACCAGCAGGGGGCGGTAACCGAACAAAGACGGACGTAAAGCGCCACGCTGTGACACGAAGAAGGAGTTTGTGTTCTTTCTGCGTAAAAATGGCTCAAGGCTCAAAGAAATTTAAGGCTCAGCGTCCTGGAGGGTCCAAGAAACACCAACAAAACAAACAAAAAGGACCGAAGAAAGGAGGTATGACTCTGTTGTTTCAATACTTCTTTTATTTTAGGTCTGGTAAGTGAAAAAGAACCGGAAATGAACTAAACATGTGACCAAACACGTTGTGTTAAGTGTAACAGACGGTCTCTGTGACCTGTATTTGTTTTAAACAGTTTATACAGTTGATATTACTCTTATTAGCTTATTGGTAAAGGCATGTAGGATGTTACCCTCTTATACTGAAAAGCAAACAGTAATTCAACATAACGATGTTCACCTACATCCTTATATTTCTTCTAAAGGGAGGATTATCGCACCCAAGAAGGCTCAAGTGGTTCAGCAACAGAAGCTAAAGAAGGTGAGAACATTCTTCAGTGTAAACATTTTGATCTCACTGAGGTTTCTTAAACTTTCATTTTAATTCTGCCGTTCCCTGAAGGGTCTGGAGGTTGCTATCAGGAACAAGATTGAGCAGGAAGTGACCCAGAAGGCCAGCTCCTCCCTCCACAAGCCCCTGGCTGTTGTTAAAGGTGCTGAGGGGAAAGGAAAGTCCGCTGCTGCCCGCCCTGGAACCAGCTCCAAATAAGAACCACCACCGCCCGGGTCTCATCAGGTTATGGACTTTAATGGAACCTCTGCTGGGGCTGCAGAGAATTCATTCAAACACAGTGTTTGCTGTTTTATGTTCAGCGTGGTTCCATTTCCCTTCAGTCACTTTATAGTGTTTGTACAATAAAAAAAAAAAGGTGAGATAAATGTTTTGTGCTTTTGTTTTCCGTATTTGTTTTCAGCCTGGATATTTAGATGTTTACAGAAACGAACCTGCACAAGTACATGATCTGTACCTGAAGCTAAAATCAGGTACAGATTATAATAAAGAAGAATGACCTCTGATGGTAAACCAGCGATATGGCTGAAAAAAATTTATCACCATATATGATACATTCATCATATAATCGTGATATATGGAATTCATATCAGTTAATGTTAATTATTGATTAGCAGTATTTCATAGGTTTAAAACCTTTCCTGTTTTATCCAAAGTTTTCACTGTCTTTTTTTTTTATTATTATTTTTAAGCAGTTATGAGGCACAGTGGCGAAACATGAAACTGCTGCTGCAAGTTACTCAACGGGTTGTTGCTAAGCAACCAAAGAGTGAGAGAGTTAGTTGATGCCACCACTCTTGCTTAGCTTAGGTTGAGCAGCTAAAGCCTTTCCTCAGCCTACATCCCCCATCCAGTTCTGGCTCCGAGTTCTGTGAAATGACTGAAAAATCTGACATGTTATCTACTGAAATTAATCTCGTGTCTATCGCTGTATATATATGTATGTTATTGGATTATTGCCCAGTCCTAACCTGTGTTAAAACTTAATATATCTGAAATGTTATATTTGCAATTCTATCAAATTAAAATTTATTTTGGCAAGTGTATCTATTCAGTAATGTTGAATAAATCACAAGATGGCTCATTCAGAGATTTATATAACCCACTCTTTATTTCAGTCTTTGTAAATGTTAGTAGCTTATGCAGTGCAGAGGGGGAAGTATTTTTTATTTTTTTGCATCTACATTTAAGCATTATAATTATTATGCTACTGTTTCTGTTGCATGACTAAACATGTTGCTAAAATAAATTGCACATTACAGTCAAGTCCAGCAGAAAAGATCAGTTTCTGAAGCCGTTCTCAGCTAGGAAGCTTAATAAGCCTTGATGGCCTCTGCACAGTGGTGAGAGCGGAGAAACCGAGGGAAGGAGTCCTTGGCCATCAGGCTGTAGATCCTCTGCTGTGCTAGGTTGAAAGTGTCGGCACACAGCGAGTCCATCATGCTCAGCAGAGCCTCACGGGTCTCGGCATCCAGGTTCACCTGAGATGGACGAAAAACTGGAGGTCAAAACAGGCTTGAAGATTCATAAATTTTTGGCGCTGCGCTCCTTCACTGACTTCCAGTGGAGCATCAGGGTTGATGAACTGGTTGTAGATGCTGCTGGCTTTGGTCTTCTGCATGTTTGAAGGGGAAACCCTGTAGTCCTCACAGGCCAGCCAGAATTCCAGGTTCTCCTCGCTGAACTCTGAACGCAGGAACCCTCGAAACGCCTGAAGACCGACTGAAAGGACAGTGACGCAGTTATGTAGAGGCAGCAGCATCAAGAAGGCATCGACCTGGAGGGAAAGCTTCCACAGACTGTTGTCGAAGGTAAGAGTCATTTTATATTTTCATTTAATGTTTAATCATTATACCATCAGACAAACCACAATATAAAGTTATATTCTAGCATTTTAAATACCAAAATAGCAAAATCAGGCCTATATATATATATATATATATATATATATATATATATATATATATATATATATATATATTTAAAAAAATACTTCT
>NW_015113816.1:118795-123018 GCF_001443285.1 Poecilia latipinna
ATTTTGGAAAATTTGATATTTAAATAGCAAAAGAAATCGTATATATATATATATATATATATATATATATATATATATATATATATATATATATATATTTCCAAATAAACTTCTTTTAATATAAAACTTATGGAAATTTCATTAAAAAACCTCCATGTGTGTCTGGTCAATTTAAAATTAAAACAAGCTTGTTCTCCATTCAGTGAAGTGGGTAGAGTCCAGAAATTTTTGCTCAAGTAAGAGTAGTGTTCCTTTATAATAAAATAACTCAGTAAAATTAAAAACCACAGTGTAGTAAAAAATACTCCTAAAAGTAAATTTTTTCCAAACATTTGCTCAAGTGTAGCTGAGTAAATGTAACCAGTTACCGACTCTGATATTCATACAGAATAAACAAGTTTAAATATAAAAACATTTTTGCAGCATCTGGAAAGTAAGCGGATTAAAGATTGACTACAATATACAAATGAAATATACTCATGACTAATACCCTTAATTAGCTTTAATGGTGACGAACTTCCTGGTGCTTTTATTTTGAAGGGACGATTTCCGGTTTAACTGTTAGTGTTAACGCAGCGTAACGGCAACAATCAAAAGACATTGTAACGGAGCTTAAAAATGTATCTTGTCATTAGCGGCTCACTTGACAGAGACAGAAGGTATGTTTATGGTGTAAAATATAAAATGTTTTAAATATTGTGTGACTCAAACTGTGCAATTGTCTAATTATATTCCAAAACTAAAGTTAATTTACGTTGTAAACGTTATTTTAAGTTGAGTTAAAAATCATAAAGTGTCATCCTTCATTACCGATATGCTACAAATTGCATGGCCTGACTTAATTACACCTTTGCTTCTTTGAGTCCTTTCTCTAATCCTCAAACATCTTTTTTTTTCTTTCCAGTTTATTGAGAGTAAATTCACAAATGTGCCAATTTTACTCTCCACAGTACAATTTTTAACAGCAAAATTACCTGTGAAGACATAGTTACGATTTCCTTTTCTGCAGTCCGTTTGTTTTTGTTAGTAATTATTAGGTGAGTTTCTTACACGTCGTTTGCAAAGAAAATAAATCTCTGAATATTAGGTTTATAATTAAACAAAATCCAACAAAAATATCATAAAAACTACTCTATTTGGTATTTCAAAAATATTTATGGTAATTAATTAAAAACATAAAAAATATATATTTCTGGAGATAATTGTTCTCACTATAAGACAAAAACAGACTCCCAGAATTAAAAATACACACAACAGCTCTTGTAAACCTATAAATTTAAAACATTAAAGTACAGGTTTAAAAAAAAGATGCTTCAGTTATATTTTTTTTAAAATAAGAAATTGCCGCTGATTGTAAATTTAGTTGTAAAACAGTTTTTTTTTTAAAATTAATTTCTGAAATTATAACAAAGACCTAATTTAGTTTAAGCTCTATCACAGCTGCCAGCAATGGTGGATGGTCTGACATTTGAGACTCTTATTAAACATAAACACCTAGTTATTTGCCTGAGTATATAAATTAGTGTTCAAACCTAAAATCAGAGTTGAAAAAAACCCTCTAATAAACTGATAAATGCAACACGCACAATCATACTGAACTTTTAATCTGAAAAATCTTTAATACATAAATACTTCTAGAGTATATGCAGCTAACTGGATGCAATAACAATGTTAAAGTTATGTAAGCAAATTTTTAATAGTCTAAATAATAAAAATGCTGCTTAAATGTAACTAGTTGTTTCTAATTTCTAGAGCAGAAACAACTATAGATAGAACTGCAGAGTTAGATATTATATAAGTAATATCTAACTCACTACCACCACCTCACACTCACTCATAACATTTAATCATAACATTTAAATATACTTTATTCTAATTTTCCATATATGAGCCATTTTAAGTTCAATGAGCATAATTTCTCAGTTTTAACATAAATCTACAAGAATAATAATTTATATGCTTCTTTTAAAAAGTTTTTTTTTTCTTGCAATAACGTTTTAATTAAATGTCATCTTACAGCATATTTATATTGGCATGTCAGCCATATAGTTATTAAGTTTGTATAGGAATAAAATTAAAGACTCTGAGAAATTTTCTCAGTCAGTGTCTTTCAACCAAAAGTAATTTAAAAAGATTTTTATGAACAGAATTCCAAACAGAAATGAAATGTCCTACTTTTGCTGCCCAGCAGGGTTTCCAGATCCTGCAGGATTTTTCCATCTTGTACCCTGAAAATTAGGCAAAAATTCATTTAAAAATGCATCTTTATAACCACATATTTAACCTAAAACCAACTTCACTTAGTCACTTTTGCTTGTGGTGGATCTCAGCCAGGTGGCTCAGCTTCACTCGCATCCCTTTTGCCCTGAAACGCATGAAATTACATTTTAAACACTTCATATCCCAGCAACATATATCGCTTGGTTTCCTAGAAAAACACTTACTTCTCCAAGCAGGAGGAAGGCAGGTAGGAAAGTCCCTTACACATATTTAAAAACCAGCTCTTAACAGAATATTATTACAGTAGATAACTTATCCGTCTGTCTCTGGGGCTTGAATGCGCCGCTCTTATATACAGCGGTGGACATGTGGCTTATCTGATCCGTCGATCTGCTGCTCTCAGACCAGCAGGTGTGGAGCTGGGAGCTGAACAGGGATGAGATGGGGAACAGATCAGGTAGACCTGTCAGCAGGAGACACAAAGCAGGTCAGTGCATATGAAAGGAAAATCAAAGAAGCAGGCCTGTGTGTGTGTGTTTGGTCAGGGTACACTGGCAGCCTCATAAAGGTCTGTGTTGGTCCAAACATGGACGCTCTGTGGAGTTCTGCAGAAAGATAATGAGGTGATGATGGAGGAGCAGGTGGAGAAGCAGTATGACAACTCTGTATGAGTTTTATAACGGACAAGTAGTTCAGCTCTGCAGTATCAATTATGCTGCTATTGTTCACACGCAGCCGACAGCGTAGAAATTAATGCAAAATTAGGTGTATACTGGGCCTTGAAACCATGGGAAATTGTCACTAAGCAACACCTTGCAAATGGATGAACGTTTCCACTATATGTCTTATGTTATTGTATTTTGTCTGATAGTTCAGTTCAAAGTAGTGAATAGTTCTGAAAGGAAAAGAAAATACAAAATGTTAGAAAAAAAAATCTGAAAACACTGGCATGAATGCACAGAAAGACTACACATATACTCTTTTACCCCTAAATAAAATCCAGTGCAAATGCCTTCAGAATTCACCTGTTAATTATATAGAATAATCCTGTGTGTAATTTAATCTCAGTGTAAATTCAGCTGTTCAGAGTTTGTTAGTGCAGCTGGTTAGCATCTGAGGAGCTCCACAGCAAAATTGCAGAAGAAAGTTCAATAAAAATCCCATTTTGGGATGAAATCTAATGTTGAACATAACCCTGAACACATCGTCCCCACAGTGAAGCACGGTGGTGGCGGCATCATGCTGCCACCACCGTGGTAGCATGATGCCACGGTGGTGGCATCATGTTTTTCTTTAGCTTTTATTTATCTGCCATGCATGCTATCTTTGCAGTTTGCAAATTCCTCCTCACTCTGTTTTTCAAAAAAAAAAAAAAAAAAAATATATATATATATATATATATATATATATATATATATATATATATATATATATATATATATATTCGTCATTCTTCCAAAAAAATTTTTTTAGAGCAATCATAATTATTTAAGATGATGGTTGAAATCTTCTCTCAATATTCCTTAATACCCATTCATTTCATATCTTTTAGTTGGTTTGCATTAATTTCTGATGTTGCCTATTATTATTTTTAGATTACCCTTGATCTTTCTATGTTGTATTTTCTGTGCGGTTGGCTCTGTTCAGGGATGTTTTCCATATCGTAACACTCTCTTTTCATCATGAATGGCCATGTTAATAGTTTTCCATTTGTTTTTAGTCTTTCACTCTGTTAGTTTATTTGTTGTCTTTTCAGTGTCCTAGCGTTCCCCAGGACTCTGACCTTCCTTTTTTATTTATTTGTTTGTTTATTTATTTTAACCATGTAGCAATCTGGGTAATAAATCAACATATCGTGACAGTCATTTGATCATTATCAATAGAAAATGTCAGAAAGAACCGCCCTGCTTTTTGGGTGGCAGCAACTAACTCACTCGCTCTTTGGTTACCTAGCAACAACCTGATGAGTAACTAGCGCAGCAACAATTTAACCAGGCCTCTTC
>NW_015113816.1:127574-136852 GCF_001443285.1 Poecilia latipinna
AGCCATAAAATCAGAAAAATACCAGGCGCCCCAGTTACAATTATGGTCTTAAGAGGGTTAAAAGAGAAGTCGAGAAAAACAACCAAAGAAGAAGTTGAGGATAAAACAAGAAAGGTCATATCAACAGTTTGGCGGTATTTCATATTAAAACAATAAAATTAATCATTTTCAATATAAGTATTGCCCAGTTCTATCCTACGCTGTCACGCAGCTAAATGCTGGCAGCCCTTGTTCTCATATTTGTGCCATTAAAGCACCAGTTGGACACTGGGAAGCTGCTTTAACAGTCCTCTGAGGAAAGGAGCTGATGTCCTCCTCACTGTTTACGAGAAGTGGGCGACCGGAGTGAAATGGCAACTATCATGTGAGGAAACTTGAAACCTGCGGTGCAAACGCACTGAAGACATAAAGTCCTGACAGTTACAGCTTTGAAATGTTATCTGTGCATGTTGTGTTTAGTTAGTTCAGATAAGAGCTTAAGCAGAGATTGTCTGTATATCTTTTTGGCATCTAAATAGTTGCAGGTGCTGCACAAATGAAAGAAAAAGGCGAACTAAACGTTTGCACGCATAAAAGAAAAGAGGAACCGTTTTGGTGGTAAAGAAGAAAAATATTATAAGTAATCTGAATGCGTCTTGTGAATGCTTGAGGGAAATAAGTCAGCTAAGCATTAAAGAAGAGGAGAGAAGTGGAACACGCAGCTTTGAACCAGTTCTACATCCTCCACATTCACTCATCGGACACCGTGGCCGCCAGCGGACTGCTTCTCTCTCCCCTCTTCCTGCTTCGTGAACAGAACCGTGTGAAGGAAATCCACCCAGCACGGAGCGAACAGCTGGGCTAAACCGGGAACCCGCGGGATCCACTGGGACGTAGTGGATCCGCGTCAACTGGCCCCAGTACACGGAGCTCCGGAGCCGCTGCTTTCTCCCGCCAGTCACGACCCTCCTCTGCATCCGCCTATGGACGGCGGCGCCTCGGCGTGCAGATAAACAGTGAGTCAGGCTGAGGCAGAGGTCTGCTGGGTTTTATAATTAGACTCCAACAGCCTCCATAACTGCTGGAGGATTAGATTATGCGTGATTATCATTGCAGCCTGCGTCAGTGCGTGGAGCTGTGAGCTGAAAATATACACTTTAATTGCTAATGTGTCTTTATTATCGTCATGTAATTTGTACATAATTCCAGAATAAGAGATGATTTGTGCATTAGCAGAAATATTTTCGGTGCTGAAGTGTAAGGACCTAAATATGCTCGCCGGTTGAAAAAGAAAAAACAGTCAACAGGGAAAATGTTTTTCATTCTTGTAAACTATGCCTACCAGGGCCGGACTTAGGGAAATCTGGGCCTCTGGGCTGGAGTCAGTTTTGGTGCCCTATGCTCACACATTTTTTTATTTCCCTCAAAGTGCAAAGAGTTGGCTAAACATCACCTTCAAGCTGCAGGAAGACTCAGTGGTGTTAGAGGAGTTTATTGACGGTAACCGGTCAGGAAATGGGCAGGGAGGGAGAATGGAGGGGAAGGACATGCAACAACAGACTCAATATCGTGACGTGAACTTCTGAAGTTTGCCTCAACTGACTTTGTACCTCTTCTTTCTGAAACGTTCCCTATAAACATGGCATAGTTTATAGGGAACCCTCACAAAAATTGACCTACTCTCTTTTTTGCTTTCCAAAGAAATGACTCCTGGCCCTGTGATCCTGTGTTTAGTTGTGATTCTACTGGTAAAAGTCACTGATGGGGCTACTGACATCATTTATAATGTGTTCTCTCCTTGTTTTTTTATTCTTTCTAGAGAAAGTAGAGAAAGAAAGAATCACATAGTTGTGGATGAAGTTACTGAAACAGCTATTGCTGCACTCATCATTGTTTTCCTACTTTTATTTTTCCATAAAAAGCACATGTAGTTAATTGATTCTGTGTTTTCTATCCTAGACAAAATATTTGACAGAAATGTACATGAGTACTTTCTTAACACAGAAAGTATGTATGGTCCAGGAGGAATATGGCTTTGTGACTGGATTACTGAGTTAGATCAGCTGTCTTGCAAATGGATCTTTTTTTTTTTTTTGACGGTATATAAATAAAATAAATTGAAATTAACTCAAAGATGAAGCCCAGCTTTTTAAAAGAAATTGTTAGAGCTGTTCATAAATGCTATGAATGCCATAAATCACCACCTGAATACATCAAACTCCAAATAAAGAGCCTCCTTGTGACATTTTTTGACAAATTGAATTCAGGTGTGAAAGGAACACAACAAAAACCTCAAAGGTTTCAACCAGTATGATTCTCCATATTTTGTCCCTTGTTATTTTTGACCTTCATTGATTTTGCATCTCCAGATCTTGTTGCATAGAGAGGGTTGTATCCCTACCCAAGGAATCATCTGTTCAAGTACTCTTGGTGAAATCTTTCAATATCTTGCCTGATATGTGCAGTAATAAGACATTTGGTTATGTCTGCATGAATATTTAATTGAAAAGACCTTCAGCACAACTGCATTGGCTCCCCTTCTGGGCCTTAGGTGAAGAAGCCAAGTCTAAAAGTCCATCGCTGCCTCGGTGTGCGGGTGTGAAGAATGTTCATTGTTCGCTATGAAGCTTGTTGAACTGATGCTCTTGCATTGCAGCTGACTCCAAGTGACGACCGGCCATGACAACCCAGCGGTCGACTTGGATCCTGAAGGTGCAGTGTCAGGAAGGTGAACATTTTGTTCCAGATGAGGAGAGAAGGAAGCACTGGGCTGAGCTGTTTGAACAGCTGGACCTCAACAAAGACGGACGCATTGACATGCTGGAGCTGGAGGCGGGGCTGGCACACAGAGGGCTCTCCAACGGCTGCCTAAAGAAGGTAAGTAAGCACCCTCCATTCAGGGCAAATAAGAAAAGAAGGTTTGTAGTTTATCACAGACTAAATGAAACTATGTTAAAAAGTCTGATGAAATGTCTCCCACCTGGGGTGATGTGGTGGCGCGTGGGTAAAGCACAACTCGCATGTGGAGGCCTTAGTCCTCGACACGAACGTCACGGGCTCGAGTCCCGGCCTGATGACCTTTGCTGCGTGTCTTCATTACCCACTTTCCTGTCTAACCACTCTCAAATAATTTATGAATTGATAAACATAAATTAAAAAAAATAAATATTCCCCACCCAGAAAGCATCTAAATATCTTCTCCAACAATTTATTTTGTATTTATTTTGTTGGAAGATATTTCCAACAATAATTACATCTTTAACATCTTTAACATCTTTTTCTAAATTTCATAATCATTTTTGGCAAGATCTATATGCCAATCTTTTACTTTGTTGTATAACAGAACATAACAGGGTTAATTGTGTCCCTCGTAATAATGGAAGGAAAACAAAATGAAAAATATTACTTTAAGTAAAACGGATAATGGCCCATCTTTATTCAAACTGCGCCATGTGAAGTGGCTTGAGTTGGTTTTTGTAACAGTGTACAGTGACCCACACATGTTTGTGGGTCTTAGCACTCAGTGGTTTCTGTTGAGGTCTGGTTAAAAGTGTGCAGCCTTTCCGCTGCTTTCATCCCGTAAACGCTCTTGAACCGTGCGACCTCCGGTTTGTTTGTGTACAGTTTGTGCCAGAACATCAGCGGCGTGGCTGTTTTGTGAACACAGGCAGGCAATTTAACTCTCCTCGGTCTGTCTGTGGCGCTTTGCTTTTCGCCGTTTCTCCGTATTGCCGTTTCGTTTTCCTCCTCTGCTTTTGTGTTTAATATGTAAAGTTAGAGAAAACATGAAAATCACGACAGGAGAAGAGTCGCTGTGTGCGTGTGGCCATGTGTCTGTGAAGGTTTCTGCATGTGGGCACGTGAAGGGCAGCGTGGTGGTTATTTCTGTCTAAGGAGGCTGCTCTTGTAAGCTGAGAATGGTAACCTTTATCCCTGTTGTACTCCTTGTATTTTTTCATGTATTATCAAGTTGTCCTGGTTGTATTTCTGAGGTTTTGTTCAGTTCCTATAGGTACCATTTTTTTGTTTGTTTTACTGTCCAATAATTTGTTATATTTTAGTATTTTAGGTTCATTTGTATGTAGGCTTTTTAGGGAGGATATTTCAATAAAGCAGGGTGGCAATCCAAAGTGTGACCCATTTGCCCCATCAGCACAGGTGTTGAAGTATTTTTTTCTCTTATCATCCACACTTTTTGCTTCTACTTTGAGTAAGCAGGGCCACAAACCTTCAGCGACTTTTCCTCCTAAGCAGAACTATGGGCATACATTCATTAAACATGGCCAAATATATTATTTATATATATTTATTTCATAGATAGATAGATAGATAGATAGATAGATAGATAGATAGATAGATAGATAGATAGATAGATAGATAGATAGATAATATATTTAAATTCTTCACTTACATTGTCAGATTGTAGAGACTGGGGACACCAACCAAGACGGAGTCCTGGACTTCGAGGAGTTTGTCGAGTACCTTCACAACCATGAGAAGCAGCTTAAAGTCATGTTTCACCATGTGGACAGAAACAAAGACGGTCTGTGGCCGAAAGGATTAAGACGGAAGAACAATGAACCTCAGTGTTGTTGTTTTTTTAACATGTTGTTTTATCCCAAACCTCCCAACTTCCTTCTTGTGTTCTGCTGTCTCTTCATATCTGCAGGTCGGATTGATGTGGAAGACATTCAGGACTGTCTGCACACCATCGGTGTGAATGTTAGCCCTGAAGATGCCACTAGGATTATGCTAAGGTTGGTCATCCAGGCTCTTCTTCACAACACTACACAGTTGTAGCCAGATTTATGAACCGTTCAAAAACAGACAGAATCTGGCTTTTTCACAAAATCCAACGGTAAGTCAGGCTAAATCTCTCCTGTTTTATCGTAGTTAGGTTTGCAAAACTAATTTGTTTGCTAATTGCCAGGATAAGGACTTTGTGAATGAATAAATGGATGGATCCAAGCTCATTCTCTGAGTGAAAGTAAAAATTTTAATTAAAAAAGTAGAAAAATCCCTATGAATTGGTAGTGACAGCTGTTAGTTATTTGATAGGAGTAATAAATATTAATGTATTTTAAAATATCATTAAATACAGTTACTCTTTGTTTACTTATTTAAAGTAACTGGAGTCCTAAAGTAGCTTGTTTTATAATTGGTTGTTTTTTATGGCGGTTTTTTAAGTGTAGTGTTTAAGTTTGTAGTGCTTTGACTGCAATGATGTGCAATTTTAGCCATGAAGTCTTAAAAAAAACACTACAATAGATTTTAAATACTTTATCTCACCATTTTTATAATTATTCCAACATATACCCTAAAAGATCATAATAAACTTAAATCCAGATCACCCATCCACATTACTTGCTGACTCGGTCATTGACGTGTTGTTTTACTATATACTCAAGTTATTGATTAATTGATTACTAAATTAATTGACGATTATTCCAATGATGGATTCATCACAATGAATCCTATTCATCGTTCCAGCCCTTTAGAAATAAACTTTCCTATCATACGTTATGGCTGCAGTGCCTACGTCAGTGTGCCTGTTAATACGTTTGTTTTTTCTTCAGCATGGACAGGGACGGCACCATGACGATTAACTGGAGTGAGTGGCGCGACTACTTCCTGTTCAAACACCTGAGCGACATGGAGGATGTGGCTCGGTTCTGGAAGCGTTCAATGGTAAACGAGCTTGCGGAACTTGAACAAGAACATCTGTAAAAAAACAGAGACGCCGCAGTTAGTTGGAACGTGACGGAGGTGGTTCCTACAGTCGGTCTCTAGACTACAAAATATCAAATGTCTGAGATTTATTTCTAACTCCTTATTTTGAAATGTGCAGCTTGTTCTTTGCTCCCCGATTTATGGTCTCAGTAGATATTGGACACAGGCGAGCAGCTGACGGTCCCAGAGGAGTTTTCGGAAGCGCAGAAGAAATCTGGCTACATGTGGCGGCAGCTGATGGCGGGAGTCATGGCCGGATCTGTGTCCCGAACCGGAACCGCTCCACTGGACCGCCTCAAAGTCTTCAGACAAGTCAGTCCAACAGCAGTATTGTAAAATGTATGAGAAAAGGAGTGTCTTATACCTAACTATTCCCTCTCTGTACAGGTACACGGCTCCTCTGATTTTAGAGGCAGCGCTCTAAGCGGGTTTAAGTACATGCTGAACGAGGGAGGACCATGGTCTCTGTGGAGAGGCAACGGAGTCAATGTTCTGAAAATCGCTCCTGAGACTGCCATCAAATTCTCCGCTTATGAACAGGTGAGCACTTCTACGACACCTGTTGGACGAGTTTTGAGCTGGATCTGTCGTATCGTTCGGCTTGTATGTTAAATTATCATTAAAAATGATTTGTTTTCCCGTATGGCAACACTTAGCTTGTAAGTCAAAAGCAGATGGATTATACACTGTGCGTCATTAAAAGGAAAAAAAGTCTAACCTAGCAGTAAGAAGGTCAAAATTGTAGTAAAAGTCAAACAACAGACAATGAGATTCTTTCGCAGATGACAGTCTGACCCGAATAAGCTTCAGATATCCAAATTTTCACTTCAATCGTCATCTGGAATTCATTTGATTTTATTCTATTAAGTTTAACTTCTCTTTCATTTGAATAAGTCCAATACAACAGAGCTCAGATTAGTTCAGTTTAATCCAATCAGTTCTATTCTATTGTAGTTCAGTTCAGTTCAGTTCAGTGTGGGTTGTGATATTTATGATGCACAAATTCACAACAAACCCCATCTTGAGAAGCTTTATGAATACAAAGTCAGCTTATATGAAACTAAACAGACTGTTTCAGTACAAGTAAATCTGGGCCAATCCAAGACAAATACAATCAACCACAGTCCAATTCAATCCGACTATAATACAATGTGGTCACAACGATGCATGCAGACAGTCATAATTACAGGCTGCATTCTGAAAATTAACTGCTGGAAATTTAACTTGTATTAATTAACAAGGCAGTGGTATTGCTCTTCTCTCACAAACTAATGAATGGCACGAAACTAAGATGTTAGTAATATAAAATCTAAGTCTTGTAGCTACATTTCCCTTTAGTTTTGAGTTTATTTAAGATCACAGAGCATAAATGTTTGACAGTGATGCTTATTCCAAACCTTTGCCTTCCATGTGTTCTGCATAGATCAAAACTGTGATGCGCGGTCATGATGAAACAAGAACTCTGAGGCTTCATGAGAGGTTCGTCGCCGGCTCTTTGGCTGGAGCAATAGCTCAGACAATCATTTACCCGATGGAGGTAATGGGCCGAACATATACGAATCATCCGACGGTGCTAACAGGAAACGCTAAGGTTGCTTATAAATGAATGATCTCAGTCCCTCTGTCTGTGTATCAGGTGCTGAAGACGCGGCTCAATCTCAGAAAAACGGGTCAGTTCACAGGAATAGCAGACTGCGCCAAACAGATCCTGCAGCGGGAAGGCGCCGCGGCCTTCTACAAGGGCTACGTCCCCAACATGCTGAGCATCGTCCCTTATGCTGGTATTGACCTGGCCGTGTATGAGGTCAGAGGGACGCGCAGCTCTCGGTGTGGCGCATTTCCCCCGACTCTTCACTTCCCACTCATTCTTGTCTTCCACAGACGCTCAAGCTTTCATGGCTGAACCGGAACACGGGCTTGTCTGACCCGGGAGTGATGGTGCTGTTGGGATGCGGCGCAGTCTCCAGTACATGCGGGATGCTTGCGAGTTACCCGCTGGCACTGGTCCGCACACGCATGCAAGCACAAGGTTAGGACGGCTGCTGGCATCTGGATTCCACCAAATGTTTCAGAGAATCAAATATAGTTTCATATCAGCCAAATTGCATTATAAATGTAATTAGAGTGGATGTATGATTTGACTGAATTGACGTTTTGTTGTAAATTGTCTTTTTCCTGCGATTGCTTCCTGGAGGGGTGGACTGTGTTAAGGTTTTAAATGTTACCCGATTGCTAACGTTTGTCACGTAACGCGCCGGTTCAGTGCTATGAAGCTTACCGGAAATTCCCTGTGCTGCAAACAACACCGTCTTCCACCTCAAAAAGAGAAGGGATATTCTGAACGAGGCAGATGTTAATCTTAACTCAATATTTGGAAGTGTGGCCGACACAGACTGAACGGCTTTGTTCACTTCCTCCGCTGTGGTTGCTAAAACTACAGACAGACTACAATTCTAAAACAGTGCAGAAAATCGACGTAATCGTTCACTATTTCTCTTTCTGTTCACTGATTGGTCAGAAATCTACCAGAGGCAATGCAATTGAAGGACAGAAAGCCCAGATTGTGCTGCAAGCGAGATTGTATTCAGGCGAAACTGCACAGGAAGACAATGGCCAGTTCTAAATAGATGAGATGAACTGAATTTAATTAAATTGAAAGAAACACAAAAAGCAAAAAGCAGTTTTCAAATAATGATTTAATTTAATAAGGGTTGAACACAATCAAAACCAACTAACTTTAATCAACTATTAAATTATTAAAAAATGAATACTTTAGATCTTGTAGTTGTGTCAGTTTGTCTGCTGATATTTGAAATCCAAAGACTCAACATCTTCGGCTGTAATTCCTGAACTACTTCCTTCTTTTTAGAAGGAGACCCAAAGTTCTTATACTTGTATCTCTCATGTTCTGTAAAAATATATAAAATAATATATATTTTTTTTCCTAACTTGATTTTTCCTATATTTCTCTCCAATCAGCTTCAGTGAAAGGATCCCCTAAACTTTCAATGCTGTCGTTGCTCCGCAACATTGTCACGCAAGAGGGCATCGCCGGACTTTACCGAGGAATCTCCCCCAACCTGCTAAAGATCGTCCCGGCCGTGAGCGTGTCCTACGTCGTCTATGAGTATATGAGAATAATGCTGGGAGTGGACATCGAGGGTAGGAGGGGAGGGAAGGAGCATGGGTAGTTAAAGGAGATGCGGTTTGCTGTGAGTTTTTATCTGCAAGCACGTGCAGAAACGTCGTCAGTGCATGACAAAAAGGGCTTTACTCGTGAATAACTTTGAGACAACTTGACTTGCTTTTATGACGCCTTGGAGAAAAAAAACTACTACTGCAATTCCAGACAAAAAAAAAGACTGGGCAGTTAGACGTTGTACTTTTATTTAATTTATTTAGGTTTGATAATAATTTGATGATAATTATTGATCATCAACTAGAGAAAAAAGGTAAAAAAAAAAAAAAAAAATATATATATATATATATATATATATATATATATATATATATATATATATATATATATATATATATAACCCTCTCTCTATCTATATATTTAAAAAAAA
>NW_015113816.1:139960-146560 GCF_001443285.1 Poecilia latipinna
TTTAAAAAAATTTAATAAAAAAAATTAATAAAAAAAAAAAAAAAAAAAAAAAAAAAAAAAAAAAAATATATATATATATATATATATATATATATATATATATATATATATATATATATATATGTACTGATATATAACCCTAACCATCATTATAGTTTTAAACAAAACTTCACCCAAGCATGATGTCTTGCAAACATATTCACACCTCTTTAATGTTTTCACATTTTGTCAGCAAAAACTATCAAATCTTTCAGATTCAGATGTTCTTGTCATTCAGCATAACATGCACTTGCTGAACAAAATTACGACACATGCTAGGTCACAAACAGAAACCGGCTGGATAAACTATAAAAGAATATAAAAAGAAGAATAAAATAGAATAGGAACAAAAATATTTTATTGGGAGTTAAAGTAACAGTTCAAAACAAAAAATAATTGAGAAGTGGAAGTAAAATGACGGGGGGCAGGGGGAAGGGATGAGAGCATGTTTGCATTTAACCTTCTTTTCCTCTGATGCCCCCAAATGAAATTCAGTGCAGCTACATGCCTATGGGAGGAACTTTGTTTACAATTCTGCACTATTTTGTGCTGCTCTATGCCAGAAATCCAAATGCAATATAATGAGGTTTGTAGTTGCAACGTGATAAAAATGTGAAAAGGTTTAACGGATCAAAATAGACCTGGAAGACAGAGCTGACTGGCATAATATGGCCTATGCAGAATTATGGCTTCATTGTGGTCAAATAACCAAAAGGCCTGAAACTCACCACTGGGCTTCTAAACCACTGGTGGATGCTCATAGAAACAAACCCTTCATGACATTAACCAAACCACAATAGTACGAGAAATGCAATCAGGGTGAGAAGATGGGGAAACATCTAAATGCTGTATAATGCAATGAATAATCAGCCTCCATCTGCATAGGCTGCTGTTAATTTCTGGAGTGATGTATTGCTTTTGAAAGCTAACAGCTATATGGAGAGTAAACCAACATCATCTCGCTGCTTCTGCTGCTGCTGCTGCTGCTGCAGGAATCTGAAGAGATCTGCACGGATGCAGGCTTGCATGAACTTGCCAGACACGAAGTAACCTCTGGAAGGCAGCTCACGGTACGTTCCTTCAGCATTGTTTTCTCTACCAGGTGGGGAATAGAGAAGATGTTTGGCTGTGGGAGGAACTTGCACAGACTCAGGATAGTTGCTGATGAGTCTTAAACAAATATTACCAATACCAAAGCACAATGACAGCCTCACGGAAAGCAGCCGGTTGCTATCATTATCACATCTTTGAGTGAAAGGATAGTGGTGAGAAGAGGAAAAGACGCACACAGAACTGCCTTTATGGACTGAAGCCGGACAAAGACGCACAAAGGGTCAAGGTGACCTCACCTGCCATAACATTACATCGGTCTATGCAGTAAAATGTGGATTGGGTGATACCCTTCAGAGACTTGACATGGTCCACTGGCACAGCGTGTTTCCTAAAAGGTTCTGTTTGTAAAACAAGAAGTTATATTTAATGTTGTTTTTTTTTAAAAAAAAAACATGCATGCAGACAAACTGCATGCAATGTGCTGCTTTTGTGGACAATTTCCACAGATTGTTTTAATGTTAATTTAAAAGAATTATATTAAACCGTACATTTTTGACAAAATGTCAACTGAATAAAAAGACGTAGAATTAATACTGGATCTGTTCCTCTACAGGCTCAGGTCTGTTGTATTATTGTGTACGGAAATGTGGGTTATTTATATTTGTTTAATAAAGAAACATGCCTCTATATCAACAAGTTATATTCAGTTTATTTACTGAGTACTTTGAAGGCAAATTACATCCCATTTATAGTTATCATGGCCAAATATTTGGCAGTGTTGCCGTAATCTGTGTCACAAAAGATAAATGCATGGATGAGTTTCACTAGATCCTTTTGGGACATTAGTCCTTTAATCCTACAAACGTTCTCCAGGTGATAGAAGACCGACTTTGTAACTGTCTTTATGTGCCTTTGAATGTTCAGGTTTGAACAATTGATACAAGCCAGGATGGATTCATGCTCTCATTATACATCACGATACTGACTCTACCATCTTCATGGAAGATGTTGCAGCTGATTTATAGAATCAGGCAACATTTTTCAAGTCTAAAAAAGAAAAGGCCGACCTGGTAGGTTATGAAGAAGGTCTGCGCGGCGGGACTTCCTTCTCAGAGAGGCTGCCATACCGTAATTAATGCCTAAGAAGGGTTAATTGTCCAGCCAGAAGGTGGCGGTAGTGGTAGCTGAATTGGTAAACCAGTTAAAAGACTTCGGAAGAAAACCCAGTGCAGCAGGAAGCACTGTGATTGGTAATCTTGAGAAGTTTCTACCGGCGTGCTGCGCGGCTCGCGTTTCTGCCCCCGAGTCCGCTCCTGGTAACCTTCCCGCTCCTCAGCAGCTTCGACCCGGGACAAAGCCTCGCCTGTTCTGCAGCTGTTTGCTCCTTTAGGGCAGCATGTCGGATTACGGCGGAGTCTCCTCTAACGGTGTTGGCGCTGGGGTGAAAAAAGACGCCTTTGCAGACGCCGTTCAACGAGCCAGACAGGTCAGTCTGAAACGGAAGAAGCTAGCTAGCTCCTAGCATAGCTGACGTTAGCGTCTCACTGCCATTCATTGATTTTCTGCCTTTAATTCTGTTTAATTCGTCGTTTTTTTAAAAAAAAATTAATGTAGACCATAGAATTAAAATGTAAACCTTTAATTTACACATACGAATATTTTAGTATCTGTTTTTATTTATGAATTTGCGTAAAAACAAGCTAAGTTAGCTAGGTTACCTAGTTAATGTTTAAGCTGTTCGTAGAGGTCTGCTAGCATCCCACATGAAACCTAATCTAAAATGTTACTTAACTATCGGCTGTTATATTTAAGCTCTATCTCGCAGTTTTGATACAGATCATTTGAAATAATTCGTGTAATGACCGAAAACGTCTTGTTTACATTTTATCAATCGATGAGAAGACACATGTTGAAAACGTGTCTGAGTACGAGAACCTAAAGCAGACTTGGAAAACGTTATTTCACAGTTGATTTGTCTGTTAATTATTATAAGTAAACACCCATCTAACCCAAGGTATTTCTTAACTTGGGTTAGAAAAGAAATATAATTTATTCGATCTTTCATTCATTTTGTATTTATACCTTAAAGACGCTGCTGAACATCTGTAGTGTATTTTTTTTTTTTACATAATTTACAAACAGAAAAATTATTTGAATACAAACAAAAGAAGCGTGTGACTTGAATAAAGGTCCTCAATTTTCCAGCGGTCCTCAAAAATGTACACGTCCCTGGTGAAATCCCACGTTTTTCACACCTGAGGTTCAGGCCGTAATAAGTGAGCATTCAGGAATCCCAACAATGTTTAATCAACTTTAAGTAAAACGGAATCGCTGATTCACATTGATGACCAACAGGAAGGCAAACGGTCAGCCAAACAGTACGTCAAGCAAGTGCGGAGCACAAAATGACTGAACTGTTTAACATTTATAAAACAATTAATAAAATGTGCATTTTATAAAGTACAGCTTTACGTATTAAATAAATCTGCACCCTTTGTTTTTGTTTTGCTTACCTCAGACTCGGTGAAAAGTTTAGTCGATTTGGTTCATTCATTAGTGAAGTCACGTCAACCATCTGAGAGCGCTGGGATGTCCTTTTCCTCCTTCTCATAAAACTCCTGAATCTGTTATTGAAGAGACAAAAACAACAAATGTCTTAAGAAATAAATCTTTTCAGTTTTAATGTCACACATGTAATCAGTGACAGTGAATCTGGGGGGAATGAAATAAAGGTTAGCTATTCAAGTTAGTTTTTTTTCCCCCTAGCATTTGCTCATCTTCTCCCTTTAGTTAAAGCAGTAGTTTGAGGTTTTAGAATATCAGAAATAATTTCACTGTATTAAGGGTTCATTCAGAGGACACTTACAAAAAAATCCAAAATTTCTAAACATGTTTTAAAATTTGACGCTTGATACCAATACCAAGAAAAGGCTTAAATGAAATATGAATTATTTCACACATTACTGCGCTGTCGATATGTTCGCATTATGTAGTGCAGCTTTAGTTTTGTGTTTCGGGTGATTTATTCAATATTGCACAGTGCTTGATTGTACAGAGGCATGTTGCCATGGTTTCTGAAAACCGAGTCTACTTCTGGTCGGACTGGGTCTTTAAAGAAAACAGGCAGTTTAATAAATTAATTGTCTCTCAAATGCAGAGAGATGGAGGCTGCAAAGAAACAAACAATATTAAATGAGCTAAAGCAGTTTTTTGTTGTTATTGTTTTTACCTACCGTTTGTGTTCTGTACGCTTCAACCCTACTGAGAAGTTGGGTTGCAGAACAGTGAAAACTTCTCAGCCTCACTAAAGTTTCATGAAACCTTTTAGAAATTGTTGTGATCTGGTTAAAACTAAACAGGACCTTAGTTGTAAAAACTGTGTTCAGAACAGAAACGGAATGACCAAAAACGTGATGGTACCAGCTGAAGACTTTTCAGCCAGCTGACTGGCTGTGCTCAGCAGCATTTGAGAGGATTAGATCTTCTTTCTATCAGGGCTGCAACCAACAACTCTTTTAGCAATCCGTTAACCTATAGACTATTCTGACAATCGGATAAAGAAAATGGCACGTTCTACAGAGTTTTCATTCAACAATTTAAGCAATTTTATGCGATATTAGAAATGTATTAAGTGCAAATAATTTAGTTCTTTTTTAAATTAAGAAAAAACATTTTATTGCCTAAAATGCAACACCATAGCACTTCTTTAGGAAATGTGAACCAGGTGAAGATAAAACTATAGAGGTCTTGACTAAACCACATCTACAAACATTTATGTTTTTGTCTTGAGTACAAAACGTATCTTTTTTTGTACAGTCTTGGCTTTGTTACTGTTCTGAACATTTTTTCAGTAAAAGGCCTTTTGAGTCTGAATACTCCAGCTAATTAATTGATTACTAAATTAGTTGAGGGTTATTTCAATAATTGATAAATCCAGTTTCAGCCCTGCTCCCTATAGAGCTGCAGAAAGCTCATCTCTGACATTTCGGTGAAAGTACGTCAAGCAGTAGGTACAGGATAATGATGGACAATTTGACTGATTTTGAAACTAGCACTGGTACCAGTAACTGACCCACTACCAGTCCTACCAGTCCTAAATATTAGCCGGTCTTTCTGACTTGACAATCAGTTTGTCCTTTTCTTCTCCCTCTGCTCTGTAGATCGCAGCTAAAATCGGTGGAGAGACTGCGCCCCAAGTGACAAACAACGGAGGAGCTGAAAGTTATCCGTTCTCTGCACAGAAACGATCCCTTGAAGAAGGAGGTGGGAAATCAAAATCAAAGGAGCACTTGGTCAACATTCACTAAGAAGGAATGCTCAACTTTTTATTTTCTTTCAGATGAGCCTGATGCTAAGAAGCTAGCATCACAGAGCGAAAGAGATTCAGCAATGTGTACGTTAAAAACACTCTATGGATTTCTGAAAAGCTTTTGCTTTACTTATTCTCCAATTAATTATGTTCTCCACTTTTCCCTCCCTCGCAGCCATTGGAGCTCAGTTAGCTGCTCTCTCCCAACAAAGGTGGGTTTTTTTTTCTTCTGCGTTTGTGTTTTTTTACACGAACACTTCAGCCTTAGCGGTTGTGTTACACTGATTGTTTTCCTTCTCCTGTATCTCCAGTGTCAGGTCCTCCACTATTACAGAAGAGTACAAGGTGCCTGACAGCATGGTTGGCCTCAGTGAGTACAAGAACATATATTTCACTTCAACAACACAGAACAGGGCTTCATGTTGCATTTGTTCAAATTAAATTACATTTTTTTTTTCTTTTGTTTCCCATCAGTCATCGGACGGGGAGGGGAACAGATCAACAAAATACAGCACGACTCTGGCTGCAAGGTCCAGATTGCGCATGGTGAGTTGCGTGAATCACTTTATTTTACGCCACCACTGTACAATAACTGTAACAGGCATTTTGTCTCCTTTGTTTACAGACAGCGTCGGTCTTCCAGAAAGAAGCATTTCCCTGACTGGATCACCAGAGGCAGTACAGTAAGTTTGGAAACCTAATTGTGTTTTTTAATATTTTTTTAAGAATTCAATTGGCTTTTTTTTATATTATTATTGAAAATTATTTAATTTTAGGGCTGGTAAATCCACTATACAAAATGGCCTTCCTGTTACATGTCTTAAATGGGATGAAACGATAACAAATGATGATTTGTATTTATGTGTATCTGCTTCTCCTCCTCAAAAATGTGTTTTTTCCAAAATTTAAATTTTTCTCCCAGGAGGGCCAAGGCTTTTCTAGAGGACATTGTGTCCAGAGGTCACGACTCAAGTAACGGTCAGTCCGGCTCCATGCAAGAGATCATCATCCCTGCAGGAAAGGCTGGCCTAATTATTGGTAAAGGAGGAGAGACGATCAAACAGCTCCAGGTGAGACGTCCGTGCTTTGGTCAAATATTTATAGAATCAAATGCTCTGTAAAGTGTTGTTTTTGTTGGGGGGGGGGGGGGGGGGGGGGTTTAATTTTGGGTGATTATTTTTCTGGGGTGATTTTTTGGG